>NC_090791.1:2837826-3137826 GCF_040054535.1 Antennarius striatus
GAGGAACCTGTTTGTACCTGAAACCCATCAGGAGGGGAACACCTCAGCATGTCATCGTGTTCACGTCCCGGGGATTCCCTTTAAGTGACGAGGGTCGTTCCTCTGGTCTTGGTGTTGAGATAAACACATTAAAACTTTTCTACATGGGTCATTTAGGTGTCCCCCTGCAGCTGATTAGAGGAGGTTCAGCCATTGATGAGGTTCCAGACCAGTGAAGGATGGGAATATCAGGGCTTCACCCAGATTATTACTGCACTCAGCAAGAAAAATCAAATACAGACACCATCGTCTCTGGGGATGGGAAGTTTCTGTAAATGGATTGGAAATAATTAGTAGATATCAATCTAGGTATAGAAGTTGTATGGAGGTATGGAAGTGTCTAGGAGAGGTGGTAGTAGGAGGTATGGAGGTGTCTGGGAGAGGTGACAGTAGAGTTTCTGACTGGGTTGTTCAACAGGATCTTAGATAGTGAGAAGATAACAGAGGAATGGAGGAGAAGTGAGCTGGTGCCCATTTTTAAGAACAAGGCCAAACGGAGCTGCATTGTGTTTTTGTAGATCTGGAGAAAGTCTGGAGTGGCAGAGGGTGGAAAATTAGGGTGGAAATATTCCAGACTGACCCTTTTATCCCATCTTTCCACTTCAATCTGCTTTTGAAGCTGTGCTTCGACTCTTCAGGGAGATTTTGATGGGTAGAATGGGCCCCAAGCAACAGCAAAATCAACCCCACTGGAGTCCAGACACTGGTGGTGCTGCTGATAGTGGCGGCGGTGGCCGATGACTCTGCTGAGAATGAAGAACTACAGACATTTTATTTAAATATTTTTAAATAAGATTTCTGTAGTTCTTCATTCATCATGATGATGAAACCAAAAACCCAGGTAACATCAGCTGATATCTCAGTAACAGTACTGATCGTATGACATCATTACGATCAATCAATCTGATATCCACATATACACAGGCATCAACATACATCACATGACATGCATGAAATATGAAATGTGTTACTATGTCAAATCTCTTTAAGTGGTGATGTGGAAAAAAATAATTAAATAAAAACAAGATTTTACATGGTTTAATGTGAAATTTTATTTTTGTCTCTGTTCACGCAATCCTTCCTGGATTCACCTCACCTTTATTGACCAAGTTTGTGCTCCAAACAAAGTATTTAACTTCCTTATTAAAGAATTAAAAGGACTGATTGATTTTTATGAAGTTAAAAAGGAGAATAAGGAACAATAAGGAGACATGGATGGTGCAAACAATGTGAAACAATCCGTTTGCAATTACGCATGGAGACACGTGATTGTTTGAGAAACTCATGCAGTCACGTGAAGTCCATTTGATTTGGGGGATCATGAGACGATCTGGGATAAATCATATGAAGTCCAGTCATGAAGGAAGTCACGATGGTGACGTTTGGCATAGCTCATATTTTATCTTAATGCGTGGCAACAGATTGGCTGACGGAGACTCTGCTCATATTTGTGAAGTCTTCTTTGCACGTATTTGATTGAACGTACCCCCTATTTATTCCTGTGACGCAGAGAGAAGACATGCACACAGTGACTCCCGCCAACACACACACACACACACACACACACACACACACACACAAGGCCTGACACACTGCTGCTCAGCTCTGTTATCACGAGGTGTGGAAACTATCTGCTGCGTCCATACGCCTTCAGAACGTGCATGCAGACACTCCCAGTGCTTGTGCAGCCGTTTTTCGTCCCCGTTCATTTGTTCTTCAGTCGAGGGATTTTGTGGATTTTAAAGCAGACGGAGTCAAATTAAGACATTAATACAGATTCAAAACTTATTTTACAGATGAGATTTAACCAAAAGTCTGATCTGGTGTGGAAAGCAGAAATAAAAACCCTTCAAGAAATAACGTGTTTCGGATTCTCCTGCCTCCATTGTGAGTGTGTGTGTTTATCACCAAGGGCCAGAGGCTGCAGCACAGACCCACCTCATCCTACAGCATCAAAAACACACCTTCCACCCATTAAAAAGGAGAATCTACATGCTGTGACCTCACCGTGACCAAAGGAAGTCATGTGGACGCCACACATTGTGCTGACGTCAGCAAAAACACACCAGTATGACATGAGAGCTTTGGAGATCCTTCTGTTCCATTAGTGTCATGTTTGCATGGAAAGTTAAAAAAAAGAAAAAAGAAAAGACGAGTGGTTGCAACATCCTCAACACACGCATGACCCTTCAGGGTCACGTGCAAGAATGTGTTTCTATGGAAACCACACCAGCAAAATTAGCATAAAATCTATTATAGCGCCAACAGGATATCTGGTTGCATGAAATTTGACGCAACTATTCATCACGGTTGATGCAGAGATCAATGGGAAGTTTGTTTTATTTATGGTCCTGAAGTCACAAGACTAATGAATGTGGCGCCCCCTACTGGAACTAAAGCCAATTGACTGAACAATTTCACTTCATCTGCACATGCATGCTTAAATTTAATTGTATTGACTCGTCTGAGTACACTCTGTTACCTATAAAGTTTAATTTTAATCTTAATTTGTTGGATTAATAGTTCTGCCTGGGGGAACTACACAACCAGGATTGTTTCACAATTCAAAGCAGAGGAGCAACTTGCAAAACCAGTGCAGCAAAACAATTGCTGGTTGCCAGGAGACACTGGAAACTGATTTATTCTAAACGACCTCTAGGAATTCTTCCCTCAGGAGGCGCTTGTTTTTAAAACCGTACAGCCTGACTCAATCGGGGTTTGGTTAAAATACAACAAACAACAACATAGAATAACCGTTTGTTTATTAAATAGATTTCAGTTTGACATGTCAGTAAATATCTTACATGAAGCAGGCACAAGAGCAGATATCCAGCGGGTGTGAGCTGACAGACCAGTGGCAGGTGGTCCTCAGAAACACATGGAGTGATCGCCCCAGTGGCGCGCTTCAAATCAAATCAAGTCAAATCCATTATTAGTACAAGAAGATCGAGATCAGGAAGCTGCCTGAAAAACATCGTGTTCGTTCAAACCTCGTCATAAAACACAACATTAACATGCTGTTGAAGATGCTGGTTCAGAGCAGAAGCAGCTTCCTGTGTTTGCAAACAGATTCTTTGCATTTAAAGAAATTTGAAATTGATCCCAGTTTGGGATCAATAAAGTATATCCTATCTTAAATTTGATACGTTGCATACAAGATAAAAAAAAACAAACCAAAAACAAAATTATGCGGTTTGAAAATGGAAATAAAAAAAAGCGAGCACCATCCAACAGCACCTTCTCCCCGTCTCTGTTCCTATAAAGGTGACCCTCCAGGCATGAGTTCATCAAACTGTGACCTTTAACCCTTTAGGTGACAGCAATCATTAGCAGCCTGTAGCCCCAGCAATGGGAACAGAGAGGGGGGAGCAGGAGGCGCTGCGTCAGGCGGAGACAAACAGGTGGAGGTCTACATCATCACGCAGGACATCGGGGGGCGGCTTCTGGTGATCTTGTCGTAATCGATCCCTTTGCTGGCGCACTGGATCGCATTCATGATCTGTTGGAGGGATGGAGGGATGGGGCAGAAAAGGTCAGTGACAGTGAAAACAGTCACCCACGTCATGGGAGGCGTGCGGCTTTCTCCTGTGGATGTTACTCACGTCCTCCTCGTAGGGGAAGCCGGCCGTTTCCAGCTTGGAGAAGGCCAACTTCCCGTTGATGGTGACCTCAAAGCTCCCTGCGCGCAGAAGACAGACAGGGTCAAACCCGCGACACACGGGGAGACGAGGAGGAAGGCTGGCGGATAAAAACCATTACTCACGCAGTCTTCCCACGGAGCCCGACACGACAACATCGTCGAACTCATGCTTGACGGCATCTTCGAGGTCCAGATAGTGTTTCTGGTACCCTCATGAGCCGCTGCGTGGAAGAGAAGTTCGTGTTTTTAACGACAGAGACGTGACCAACTACCCGCCGTGACCTAGCTAGACAACAGTGTCAATCCCGAGTCAACAACAGATGTTTAAGCTAATATTTACGGGCCGGAAGTAAACAACAGCAACTACGAGTCGGCTAGAAAGTTAAATAAAACGTTAAAAATGATTATGAATGCTTACTTACCAATATTCCACAGATATTTTGACTTTCATCGTGGCTATTTTGCCTCTTGCACCCTCGGACTTCCTCTCAGCGTTAGCTTCTTTCCTTGAATGAGCGTTTTCTTCTTCTTCGGTGGTTTTATAGGCTCTGGTGTCATCTCATCATCGCCCCCCTTAGGTCAAGTTGAGCATTGCACCTGTCGTCACTCCTGTTACATCCCTAAAACTCTTTTCCTTTGGTCAATTCAGGCCCAATTTGTCAAGAAAGTTACCCCCACCCCCCCCGGAGAAATTTTTTTTTTCCATTTCTATTCCTCCTTTTTCAAAATTTTCAGTCATCAACTGTGATAATTTCAGATTTGGGTGTTTCATTATGATGAGTCATTGGGAGTGACTGATGTTGCCAGTAACACACTTTAATTAAAAAAGTACCTGGTTCTTCCTGCTCATGCAGTATTACTTGTTTTGTATTCCTTTTGTCTTATCAAGTCAGCACTGCTGCCAAATAAATGAATATACAAATCACACTTTCTGTTTTTACAGTTCTGGAGCAAATTCTGAGAATATAAACCAGATCTTCGACAGCTCAAACAAACACAAACAGGTATTTGTTCCTCACGTCAGGTCTAACATATTAATTCTTGCATTTCTGTTACTGGTAACACAGAAACTTTTCCATAACTTGGCCTTTATAATTAATTTGATCACATTCTGATACACATCATGTGGTTGCAGTTCTTCAGTCATGGGGAACCGATGAAGCTGACATTTATTTATCCACGCTGATAGTTCGATCTGTTCTCATCACTTGAATAGAAATTGGCTCAAGACAAAAGGAAATACAGCGGCTTGCAAAAGAATTTTGTCACGTTATGACGGCAAACATAAATATGTTGTATTAGAATTTCATGCAATTTTATGTAATGGAATTTAGACCAACACAAGTGGTAAATACAGCCGTGCTTTAGCGCACCACACTTTTAAGTTTTTATTTGTGAAAAAAACATTTAAATGATGCAAAATTAGGTATGTACTTCATAATTGTTTGACAGTTTGCTGAACCTTTAAATATGACATCATTAGTTTTTTTATTATGGTTGAAACTGTTGTATTTCTTTTATATTTTTGTTATATGTATGAAACCTCACCTTATGTGTCAGAAGTGAATATATTAAGTAACTATAGTAACCAGAACAGTCAAAAAAGATGTAACGGAGTCACATGGCACCTGTGGGAGCATTTTTAGTTTTAGTTCTTTAAATCGTCTGTTTCTTTTCCAAGTGGACTGTCGACCTGCTGCTGAGAGGCTTGTGTTTGTGTGTGTGTGTGTGTGTGTGTGTGTGTGTGTGTGTGTGTGTGTGATTACTTATTACACACACACAACCTTCAGCCTCATAAACACATAAAACACAAGAGGCCCAACAGTCGTGGCCGGAACTCCAGTTGTTTCAGCGTCAGATGGCGACGCCTGAGCTGCCAGCATGTAAGTTAAAGAACTTGTCTGTCACAATAATCAATAATAAGTATTTCTGTAAAACCCAAACAACATTATATCAATGTTATAGAAAGTACTCCTGTAATATTTTACACACTCTACAGACTGTGTAAGTTTCATTGATTTAACTCGTTGTATAGTTTATCGTTCTAAATGAATAGCTTTAAAAGTGTTAAATAATTTGAGATTGAATGATTTAAACAAATATAATGTATTCCTTTTATACATATTTATCTAATGTACCTTAAGATAATGTCTGTTGTGGACTCACAAGGTAAAGAAATTAGGACTAAAACTAAGTGTTATTGTAAACTGAACTGCATCTCAGTTTCTTACATTTAGAAATAGGTTTGTTCTATAAATATACGATCCTAATTCGTCAGAGATCAGGTTGACAGGAAAGAAGTCAAACATATATATGTGTGTGTGTGTGTGTGTGTGTGTGTGTGTGTGTGTGTGTGTGTGTGTGTGTGTGTGTAAACTGGTTATCAAACACCTTAGATATTCAATTTTTTAAATCAAAAACAAAAATTTTGCCATTTTTGTTTTTGATGAAAAAAAATTAATATCTAATTTGTTTGATTTTGACAGTGTGTTCCACTTTTTGCCCTCCCCAGGGGGTGGCTGGCGCCCTTCCCCACTCAGGATCGTCCTTCTTGGTGGCAGGAACTCTGGGAAGAGTTCTGTGGGGAACTTTCTCCTCGGCAAAAATGACTTTGCGACCACAGAAAGGATCTTGTGCTCCCGCAGGCTGGGTCTGGTGGGGGGCCGGTGGCTCACCGTGGTGGACACCCCCGGCTGGTGGTGCGACTTCCGGGCACGGGACACCTCGGAGCTGGTGAAGAGGGAGATCCTGAGCAGCGTCTTTCTTTGCTCGCCGGGCCCTCACGTCTTCCTCATCACCATCAAGGCGAGCTCGGCCTTCACGGAGCGGCGTCGGCGGGCCGTGGAGGAGCACGTGGGTCTGCTGGGGGAGGAGGTGTGGAGCCACTGCATGGTGGTTTTCACCTCCGACGGGGGGTCGCTGCAGATGGGGGGCGACGCCCTCAGGTGGTTGGCCAGGAGGTGCGGTAGGAGGTGTCACTCTGTCTCCTTTGGTGGTGACACTGAGACGATGGAGTTGCTGGAGAAGATCCAGAAACTCGTTGCGGAAAACGGAAACGAGGTGTTTGAAATGCGAGATTCCATTTTGCTGATGGCGGCGGAGGAGAAGAGGGGAGTGGAGGAGAGAGCCCGGGAGAGATTTATGAGGATGAGGAAACAAAGAGCCCTCATGAGAGGTGAGCATAGTGTTAGCATTGTTAGCAAAGAGCCAGGTCAGTTGTTTCCTCCTGTTCACAGTCTTGCCGCTAGTTATGCGTTGACCCGACATATGTCCTTCTATGTTTCCCGTTCTTCCAGAAAGACTGCGGCACGTTACTAATATCCGTATTGTGCTGGTTGGTGCAAGGGGTTCTGGGAAAACCACCACGCTGAACACTATCCTGAGCAGGAAGAAGGGCGACCATCAGAAGACGAGGACGGCCCAGTGTCAGAGCGTCATTGGCGCGGCGTTTGGGAGGCAGCTGACGGTGGTGGACACCCCAGGTTGGTGGATGAACTACTTCAGCGACGAGACCCCCGTCTTCGACCGGAGGGAGATGGTGTTCGGTTTGTCGCTCTGCCGTCCGGGGCCCCACGTCTTCCTGTTGGTGATCCGATTGGACAGGGCCTTCACCGAAGTCCACAGGAGGGCGGCGGAGGAGCACCTGGCGCTGTTTGGCGAGCGTGTTTGGAGTCGAGTGGTGGTGTTGTTCAGTTTCGGAGACTGGCTGGGAGGCGTGACTCTGGAGCAGTGCATCGAGAGCGAAGGAGCGCCTCTGCGGTGGCTCGTCGAACGATGTGGCAACAGGTACCACCTTCTGAACAATCGAACCCAACGGGATGAATTCCAAGTCAGGGAACTGATCGGGAAGATCGAAGAGACTCTAGCGGACTCCAGCGACTTCTGGCATTTTGAACTAGAGAGGAAAGCATTGGAACAGATGGAGGTGAAAATGAGAAGAGAGACGGAGGAAGCCAAGGAGAGAGCGATGAAGAAGGAGAAACAAAGACAGAAGGCGAGGTCTCAGATGGGTGAGTTTAAAAGAGACTAATCTGAGTTTGCAGATTTAAATCGACAGGTTTTGGCCATTTTTCCACCAGAAAGAGTCTCTTTGGAGTTTGTAACCAATTTGCCAAACTTCCTTCCAACAGAGGAGCTCAACCCACTTCCTGAAGTGAGACTCGTACTGGTTGGCGCCGGGAAAACAGGAAAGAGCTCCTGTGGAAACACCATCCTGAGAAGAGACTGCTTCGACACGGAAACACCGACTGTCTGCTGCTCCGAACAACGAGCCAAGATCAACGGCAAGACGGTGGCGGTGCTGGACACGCCGGGCTGCTTCTCCGTGACCCCCGACCTCCTTGTGCCATCTACCATTCTCCTCCTGGTCATCAACGTGAGCTCCTCGTTCAAACGAACCCAAGGGGAAGCTTTGAAGGAGCAGCTGGAGATGGGTGGAGGTTGGGCGTGGCGCCAGGCCGTAGTCGTGTTCAGCCACGGTGACTGGCTGGGCGACACCAGCGTCGAGCGGCGCGTGGAGAGCGAAGGCAGGGCGCTGAAGAGGTTGGTGGACAAGTGTGGGAACAGGTATCACGTCCTGGATAATAAACGCCGGCGGGACGGAGCTCAGGTGGACGAGCTGATCGGACTGATAGAGGAGACTCTGGTGGGAGAGAGGCTGGCGGTTCTTCAAGGAGGTGATCACATGTGGAGAGGTGTGTGTTTGGCAGGATGTCGGCGGCGGAATGGCGTGACGATGAGCAAAGATTTAAAGGCGCTCAGGAGTCCGATGTCCAGCAACTGTAAGTAAACATCAAGATGTTTTGTCTCTATACTTGAGGCCATGTCAGGTTCAGATGGTTCTTTCCGCGTTCTTTGTAAAAACAACGTTATAAATTTGTCACCAAGATAAAAATTGTTGCGGTAGTGGTATCAGCACAGCGATAAGATATTAGGACGGGGTGGAGACGGTTGGAGTGCCTGACTTTATGTCCTTTGCAGCTATTGAATCGACAATCAATGCAAATCAGAGGAGCTGCTCAGGAAACGGCGGTCAAGTTGTGACACTCCGGTCGGGAAGACAGGCGCGTACTCGACTGGATGGCGTGACTTCCTGCTTGGCCCCCGGGAGTAAACAGAGACTGAGGTGGACCATTCATCTGCCGGTCTACTTCCCGTCTGATGACCTGCCCACAGAATCGCGACTTTTCTCATACGGATCTCCAAAAAACCTTCTGGTTTTACCTCAAGTGCAACGCAGGGCGCTGGTAGGGGACGGTGCCATCGACCTGAAGTCGCTCCTACATCCCACGCTGAGAGAGCGGACGATGAGGAGGCTCGGGGATTCTGGAGGTCTGCAGGCCCTGATCGACCAGTGGGGCCACAGCAGCCTGGAGGAGCTGGAGGACTTCATCGATTCCTACTTCCAGATGGTTTGGGAAGAATCCATGGGGTCGTTTCCGTCTGCCGTGGCAGACCGTCCTGCCACGGACCGGCGTCCCGTCTGGGAGGAGACCAGACAGGAAGACACACTCATGTCCATCGACAGGAAACTGGAAAAGCTGGAGGTCCTGGAGGAGATCAGGAGGGAAATGACCGAGATTAGAAGGAGTCTGGAGCAGGGATGGAAGACAATACGAGACCTCACAGGGAAAAAAGAAGAAGAGAGAAGATAATAATAGGATATAGATACATAAATTATCGAGAAAGATTGTTTTAAATGTATTTTTTATTCTTCTATTCTTATAAAACTATTTAAAATGAGGATATAAAGGAAAAGCCAACACTTACAGTCTATCCACCAGGGGGCACTCTCATACAGTAGAATAGTTCTGTTAGGCGGACAGTTAAACCGCAAAGGTGGTTTAACGGTAATAAAATATTCAAGTAAAGGCCAACTATTCATATTTAAACATATTTAAAGTATAAAAAGTAATTTTACTCATGCAAGAAATCTTAAACTAATCTATAATAATACATACATACATATACTGTATGTTTAGATTAAACGCATTAAAAGTTCAGTTTTGGTGGGATTTCAAGCACAATTCAAAAAATAATAAAGAAATCTTGAAATAGATTTGGTAAAATGAGTTTCATAGGAAGCCAAAAGTAAGCGGACGCCTGAATCATACATTGATATGTTAGTTATTGGCTCAAATGACAAATTTGCATCACAAGATCTAAATGTACACATGAACAGCACATGAGAGAAGAAATTAAAATGATTAAACATAAAAAAAATCAAACACTGACAGTATGGAGAAATAAAACGACAACATTAAATCGACAGATTGCAAACATATGACCTGGAAGCCGAGGCCTGACAGTCCGTTTCCATTAAATTTAATGGCTTCTTCCTTGATATGAACTCAACCCTCCTACCACGTCTCACTGAAACAGGTAGTTTATGGCTATTAGATGGAAACGGTAGAAAAACGCTCGCAATGGATCTACTCTAAAAAAACAAAATAGTTCCTCCGCCATACGCACAAATCCATCAAATACAACCAACTGGGGACGAGAGATGTACAAAAGAAGAGTTCAAAGGTCAGATCCACCATTAAAATAAATCCCAGCGTTTCTAAAACTACTGGAGTGAAGCAGCATTCGTACGATAAATTAGAAACATGTGACGTCGAAGGGAAGGAGAAGTACGCAAAGTTTGTCCGAATACTTGTGGCGATGTAATGTCGCGTCACACAATGAGGAAGGTTAGAGGTCATCAATTCCCACAAAAAAGTTTGCAATTTTCGAGACACCCAATCCGTCGCCATGGAGACGAGGAGTCCAACCAGAGGGAAACGAAGCGTCGCCACAATGCTGAGCTAACGGCTCAGCGGGGATGGAGACAGGAATCATAATAGTGAAGGAGTGACGCGTCCACCATCGTGGTCTTTTTCTACTTTTTTATTCCAGTCTTCTCTTCTTTGAATGTCATCACTCCTTCACCCCCCCAGCCCCGCTCCCATCTTATCATCTATCTTCCTCCGCTGTCAACATGTCATTCCTCCACTCCATTCTCCCACCGCTCATTTTCTCCAAGCCCATTCTCCCCGGTGTCTTCTCTCTCTCTCTCTCTATCTCTATCTCTCGCCCCCCACCCCTCATTAAAGCAGTCCTGGAGGAAACGCAGGAGAAATGGATCTCCTCTCCTTCCATCGTCAAGGCTGTACGGCAGACAATTCTGAGCCCACATCCATCTCCATTAACGGAACGGCCCAGCAAACGGCGCCCCCCGCCAACCCAACCCCCCGTACCCCCCACCCTCTTACCCCTCACCCCCATCATCCACCTCCTTAGATCACATTTCACCTCCTGCTATTTTTCCAGGTGGAAGCAGAAAGCCAGGCGGAGAGATGGGCACCGGCCGGGAAGGAGGATGGAGAAGGATGATTTAAAGAGTAAAGGAAGTGGGGGGGGGGTGTTGGGTGTGTGTGTGTGTGGGGGGGGGGGGGTAACTCTAGAGCTAACTCAGATGCTAAACAGCAGAGACAGCTCTGGCCATGCCTGCAAGGACAGCATTAAAGGTGTTACACTAAAAAGAGAACGGTTCTTCCTCTCTTCCTTCCAGATGTGACACACCGCTAGCGTTCTATCGTTTAGCTGAGATGCTAATGCTAAAGGTCTGCTTCAAACTAAGTGAAGTCCATGGTTCAAATTATGAGCTGGAGCCAGACCCCCCCCCCTCACAAAAAAAAGTTCTACTTATAAACGCTGTCTGTTTTTGCGTCACCGGACAGAGATTTGTGTTCTGTGAAGGTTTTCGTGAGTTCGGGTCAGGAAAATATGAGCCGTCCGGGCGGGCGGGTCAATAAATATTATTAATAACTGACAGGAGAACATCCAGAAACATCTCCAGCATTGGTACAGCTTACAACCCCTCTGTCTGTCAAACACAAGTCTATGTATGGGAGACAGGAAGTGAGAAATGTTAACGATGGAGTTCAAGACTTGGAGCCTTTCCTGGTCAACGCAAATCTCGAAGTATCCGTATGGTATCGGGAGAATAGGGAGGTATTTTTGAGAACAGATGGACCGGAGGACGAGTCTAAATCAAGTTGAGCTTTGGTTTAAGTCTGGCTGGAAGCCTCGTTAGAACTTCCAGAATAGTTCAGGGATAGTCGGGATAAATTCAGGCTGGACTGCGGAGGTGATGGAGGAGTGTACGTCAGGAGTAACTTAGAGTTTTGCTGCCACCTGGCCTGGGCTACAACTTATACACACAAACACACACACACACACACACACACACACACACACACACACACACACACACACACACACACACACACACACACACACACACACACACACACACACACACACACACACACACACACACACACACACACTCACACACTCTGTGCTCCATCAGGATATGCCGGGGAAGGGAAAACCTCAAGGGCAAAGTTCAGGAAACAATTAAAGGAAATAACGGCGCAGCGGTGGAGTGACTCCCAGCGCTGCTCTGGACGTCTCACCCGTTAAATCATTAACCCTGTGGCTGGAGCCCAAAGAAAAAAGATGTGCATGTTAAAAATTTAGTCGCCATCTGCTGCGTGAGTGGCTATTACAAGCGCTATTACATAGAGGGATGAGAGGAGAGCCCCCCGCCCCAACGTAAATCAGTGGAGGTTTGCTTGGCTTGCGGTTTGACCCAAGAGGCGGTTTCACCTTCAGACATTTGGCGTCCAACGACGGCCGACGGAGCAGTGCTTTCAAAGCATTTTATCACTGCAATATGTCAGAGGCAATTAAATTACATATATGTCATAGAGAATCCAAACATCTGCACACGTATGACGCCACCACCGCGCCGCGTGGAGCCCAATGGCGTGGAAACAGGGTTTAAGATCTAAAGAAATATAAAAGCGTCTTGACTTAAGGACTCAAGACTTCAAACACACAGAGATCAATAAACGGGTCAAAAAGATCAATTTAAATCAGATGATTAGCCATTGATTAACTAGCAGCCCTGCCTACCCCGGGTCTGCAAGTGGGACAATCAAGTTTGGCCTCGCTAAGACTAGCATGCTAAGCGGCTAACTGACGCAGACGGTGGCCCTGAAGTACAAATCAAAACGACAAACACAACAAAACAAAACCTCACAATAAAGCATGACAACACCTCAGGAATCCAAATCACAAAACAGAAAATGACATTAAAGCTCGAAGCTGATTGGACGACAAACTTTACAGTTGTTTAACAGGGAGGAAGTCAATCTAGCTGGATAGAAATCTCTCAAACCATTTAAAACATTTGGAATTATTTAACCGCCTTTCAAATGCAAGAAGAAAACAAACATCTGAGTCACATATCAGCAAAAAAAGAAGAAAAAAAATCGGATTTATGCTACAGCGTGACGCAACATTTAGGGCTGTTTAGGCTAAGAAGTTATTTCTATCAAGATCAATGAATTGAATCTGGCATTACTACGATCTCTTACATTATAGCGGATGACTGACTTTAATCGCTCGCAGCTGCAGGTCGCAGACATCGCTCTGGTTTCCCGTGGAGGAGGACGTATGGGAGCGCCGGGCTGAGCAACATATAGGAATACAAAGAGGTTATTAGGATGCACGCTGGGTAAACAGAGATATGCGATGGCGTTTGCTGCAAAACAAGATAATGGAAGAAAAATGAGAACAGGAAAGAAATGCTGATGAATTCATTCGGATTTAATGTTCAGAACACAAACAAAGGTTTGTCTGGAACTTTGTGGTGCATTAGCAGTCGGCTACGTTCGCCAACACGACCGACCCCAATGAGATTGTGACCTTTGATCTCTGACAACACAACACGGACGCACCAATTAGCTTCAACGCAGAAATAAAACCGAATATAGTTGCACAAAATATGATTAAATCCATCATCATTCATCATTCTGTTGTTCTGCTGTTTGCAAAAGTTCTGCAGAAGCAGAGGAAGTGGATCTACAATTACTAGTAAATACCGTCCAACCAGCTAATCCTGCTTCCCTTCTTTTTTTGCCTTGCTTTAACACTGATCCTCAATTCACGTTTACGTTTCACCACCATTGTTTTCTCCTCTCAGCTCTTCAATCTGTTTTGGGTTGGTTTCCGCCTCTCTTTAAGTCATTTCTTCTCTCCTTTGGGCGCCAACGCTAAAACGGACGAAAACAACAACGCCGTAATGACACACATTAACCCTCGGGGATGTGCATGAAACAAAACGTGTGCACGGCATGTGGAATGTAAGTGTCTTTCAGAACTGTTTGACTTTTAAATGCAATTTCTTTGTTATAAAAATATCGTCAGATGTTCATCCGGTGACGCCGCACTCAAAGCGACAGGAATAATAGTCTTGATAGACATCAAGGCTTAAAATCACACACCGCCATCACTACTCCATCACCATCACCTTGAGTGGCGCGACTCATCCATTTGTCTGATTATAGCGGTGGGTGAAGTGTTGCCATGGTGAGGACCAGAATCGAGAAGGCACAAAAGAGCTACTTCTCTCCTTTACATCGAATCATAGATGGTCTTTTCTGGAGCAGTACTTCACGCCACGGAGACGAGTGGGTGACGTTTTATGATCGACAAGCGAAACCCCCCCCCCCCCGCCCCCCTCAAATTAGCTTGATTAATTTTAAGGAGCGAAATGATCAGGGCATTAGCTCAGACAATCACACAATCAATTAGGGCAGTTAAATTTAAAGTAGCCCCACGGGATAATAAAAGAAATGATGATCAAAAAGTTCGGCGGGAGGAGGAGAAACGATTATAAAGGCTGGCTGATGATTAAATCATCAGATCGAATCTGTGATGTAATTCATGTGGATTGTTATAGACACACAGTGAAAGTGTTCATTGTTATCGTTCACGCCGCCTCCGCCGATGATCAGAATCTGATGTGACTCGTCCCTGTTTGCCGACGTACCTCCTCTGTTTCTAGTTTGTTTCTTCTACCTGGCGCCAAAATGTTCGAAGCAGATCCTTAAAGTCCTGTAAATTCTGAGGTGTGGCCCACAAAGATCAGACTTTTGGACTTTAAGGGGCCGAGTCCACGCCTCAGAATTGTTGTCGCATTCCTCAAATCATTCCTGGACCTTTTCTGATTTCTGTTGGGGCGTGTGGACCCAAGGTTTCACGATGTCGCCATGAAATTGACGTACAGGACAAAGCCTTCGGATCGGCGTAGGATGCATGTTCTTCCCACGTCCGGGTGGGTTCCAAGTGGATTCCCCCCCACGGTCTAAAAAACATGAAGCAATCGGCGCATCAATGACTTTAAATCGGCCGTAGTCGTGAAAGCACTGAGGAAGACTATCTGTCTTTTAGCGAGTTAGCCCTGCGATGACCCAGCACTGGATAAGCAGTTACAGACAAACGATGGACGGCTTCTATTTCA
Organism: Antennarius striatus; assembly: GCF_040054535.1. Lineage (NCBI taxonomy): Eukaryota > Metazoa > Chordata > Actinopteri > Lophiiformes > Antennariidae > Antennarius > Antennarius striatus. The sequence continues at coordinate 2,852,862 of NC_090791.1, forward strand.
TCATCTCAGGTGTTGAGAAAACTTCTGCTTCACAGACGTAGAAAGAAAAAAGCCTAAATGGTTTTTTTGTGTGCGAGAAGTCTTGAGAAACGAAACCCAAAGGATTGTCTTTCCAGAAAACACATCGGCCCACAGATCTCACTGCCAACAGTTTTCATTTGGGACTAATCCCTGCAAACTAGTTCCAACTGTTCACACCGAGACCTGTAGTTAATCCGAGGGGTCGGAGATTTTGTTTCTGGAAAGACAAATTGAGGTTTTTCCTTTGTTGCCTTTGTTAATCCAAAACTAATGTAAAGATCCATGTATGTAATGTAAAGAAGAAAGTCCTGACATCTGGAGCGCAGTTGGGCTCAAGAAGTAAATCAAGTCTAAGGTCGAAATTTATGCTAAAATTTAAAAAATCGACTTCTAATAACAACAACATCTAACGGAATAAAATCATTAAAACCAGACTTTTAATCAACTTTCTCAGCAGCAAAGCAATAATTTGGCTGTTTTGGAATAAAATATGTTGTGAGACAGGAGGGATTTTACTATTTATTAAGGAAGGAAGGGCACATGGCATCAAGATGAAGAGCTTTCGCTAATGCTAGCCGCTATGTGAAAAACGGTAAACAGGTAAAAGTATGATTGGGGGGGGGGTGAACTTTCGGCTGTCCTGCTTGGCCGGCTGTGAATGAGGAGGTGGAAGAAGAATCAGATTTAAAAGAGGAAAGCAAGATCGTCGGCTAACCGTGGTTAACCGTGACTAATCACGGCTAACAGTGGCTAACCGTGGCATTCCACATTTGAACCAGCTGGTATTTAATTTACAGAGCAGAAAGCCTGAGCACGATGATGTAATAAACTGAGCTCTTCTCGTGCATCCAGAATGAATCTGTGTGATTTATGTAATTCGACAGCCTTCTGATCTCCGACTCGCTGTCCCAGGAGAGCCGCCAGCTGCAGGTTGGTTCTCATCCTCCTTCAGGATGGAACTCTTCGTAGAAGTATAGTTTATGGCTGAAAACAACGATCAATCAGTTTTGATTTTGAGCTGCGATACGTAGAATAAGACATCTTGAAGACCGCTCTGGGGTCCATCTTTAATTTAAATAATAATGAATAATTTGTAAAGCATGACGAGTCTCCGCTATTGGGCTTGCAACCAACTACAGGTGAAGTTCCATTTCTGCATAACTTTAAATGATGGCCAAGCCGAATTCTGTCAGAAATCAGAAATCGTTGCTCGGTTTTGACATCACGACGGGGTCAGGACACCCTTAAACCCCAGGAGGAGAAAGTCTCGTCTCATTCTGCCTTACAGAACATCTGTGTTTTATATCCGCATCAAAGAGTACAAATACATTCCTCTAGTTTGATTATCCGACTAGTTTCCTTTAGATCTGAACTCATGTCTTTAACAAAGTGGACATTATTTGTCTCCGTCCTGCTATCAGGATGTGAACAACTGAGATGTGATTGACGATGAAGTCGTTTTTGTTCTTTACATGCATCATGTTCAAGTTTGAGTGAGTCAGACAAAGGAAGCCCGATTTAATTTACTTCTAGGCCTTTTTTGCATCATAATTTCTATTACAACTGAATGAATTTCACCCAAAAGTTTTTAAGTCATTCATCAGTGATATCAAGTCAAATCATGTCTCTTCTCTCTGTTTCCTGTCAAATCTGAAGATATTTTCATGCATTCGATATTTGATTGTTTGTTATATTCATGGAAACAGACAATGTGAAAAGAAATATTGATTGGACGGCTCAGCAGCTTTCTCATAATCACCCTGTCAGGCTTCAGATTGCTTCTCCATAAACCTCATTTTGACAATGCAAATCTCATCTGCCATCGGCCAAACCAAATCTCCTGGGGTAATAATGGCCGACTGGCATTCCGGCGGGACCGACGTCCTGGAACATTTCAATCTGCTTTCATGTCTTCATTATAGACTAAATGAAGGAGTAAACTCGCACTTTCATCCCGTGTTTGCTGGTCATCGCTTCTCGGCGCTAAACAGAAAGCAATCTGGTCGTCTTTGTAACAGCTGTGCCAAAAATAACATGGCTTTGAAAGGCAGCAGGCGGAACACAACCCGCTAATTTATCCACCTACTGCCACAGCTGTTACTCTGCTAGCGCTAGCTTTGTCTAGACGTTGGAAATCATTGGCAATCTTGAATTCACAGCTGACATACTTGGGGTGGTCACTAACCGTGGCTGTATTCAATTCAAGTCGGTCTTTATTTATAACCAGTTGGAACAGGGGTAACAAAAGACAGGGAACACCTGTTTGGATTCGAGCGCAGGTAGAGCCGTTCAATGAAAACAGGCTTTAATGTCATGATGGGATATGAAAAAGGCTTCTCATTCACATGCGTAATGGAAACGTGATTCTTTTAAGTGTTTTACCACAAAGGCTTCGGGACAGTTTAAACAAAGTTCAGTTTCTCCATGAAACTCCACTCTGGTCGCTGGTGCCCATATTTCTTTTTTAATATATAAATATATTCTGAACCTTTTTTTCATCGAAACTTTACCAAACATTAACTTTCCGTAGACAAGGGTCACCTGAGGAAGGGCTCATGAAATAAATCGCCCATCGCAGCCCAATTATAGGTGGTGGTGGTGGTGGCTGATGACTCTGCCGAGCCCAAGAAAAAGATCCAGGAGTTGAATTTGCAAAGCCTAATGCTAGGATGGACAAAGAGAGTCGCCATCATGGTTGTATTTTATCTGTTGACCTTGCCCGCTGACATGACCTTTCCTTTCGCTGACCAATCACACAGCTTGAAATGCGATCCGTACCGAGAAAAAAACATGTATCCCAACAAAGCCTCCGTCAGCGCATATCCATAGCTCATATTCATATCGCACCAGTGGAGCACATGCAGAGGACATCTTTCTATTCCTGGATGCTGGACGGATGCATTTCAAACGAACCTTGTCGTACATCGGATTCCGACAACGGCGTAATGACAAAAACATCGCTGTCGAGCATCGGTGGAGATTATTAGCGATGATTTGCCAGATGAGGTCAGCCCCAGTTATAGATTTTTTTTCATGGTGGTGATGAGACACAACGAAAGCTGGATCCACAATATCAGAGGACGGTATTGATGAAGAAGAATTCCATCGAAGTCATCAGAATGAGGGGCAGTCGGAGACGTAAGCAAAGGTGATCTCAAAGGAGGATGTAGGAAGTGGGAAAATTGATGCATCCCCAGAATCGATACTGGAGAGCATTCGGATCTCAACAGTGAAACCGAATCTCCTGCTCCTCCTTCTTCAGGGGCAATCGGGCTCCGTGTCCCACGAGCCGATGATCGTTGAGGAGGAAGAGGAGGAGGAAGGAGACCCGGGGAAAAAGATCGGACGCCGATAAAGCCTCATCATCACGCCGTCTTGGATCAATATCCATCAACACTGGTTTTTCCTTCAGTGTGAAGACTAAGTACCTCAATGAGCATCAAATGCAATTACAAAGCTTGGAGGTGCATTAGTGGTTTTGGAGTGGTGGTACCAAATTTATATCATCTTGTCATAAATATATATATATATTTTTTTTTTTAAAAGATAAATAACTGCAATAGAGTTAATGGATGCATTTGATTCAAACCTTGAGATGCTCAAACCCAAATACACTTCAGGACTGTCTTTAACGGTCCTTTAGAAGGAGGTTCCTGCACCTGCATATCGACACGTGACACCTGATCTCAGCGAGGATGAAGAGGAAGCGGCTCCTCTTCGAGGGAAGAGTAACCTCACTCTTCATCAGCATCTAAATCACCCCAGAGGAGTGCAAGTGTGAGCTGCTGCTGCTGCTGCTGAGCTTGGATCACTTCCGGCGCCCCCAAGTGGTGAACAAGAGTACTGCAACAGCCAAATGAGTCATGTTGGATGTTGAAGACAAACATAAAGGCAGAAATTACACTAAAAAAAACAATAAAAGCATATTTTATGGAGGTATATAAATCGAGAGACACCTTTATTTCCTGCAGTTGTCCTTTCTTTAGGTGTTTGTGCGTTGACCTGCTTCTCAGGGAGAGTTTTGAGGCTTTATTTTAAAGCGCTTCTGTTTTAGAGCTCATTTTCTTCCTGAAAGGTGTTAAGCTATTTCTACTATTTGGCTTGTTTGTTAGGAAATTAAAAAAAGAAGAAGAAAGAAACACCTCGCGATGAAGCGATGCTGCACAACAGAAGCACAAAGTGCAGCCTTGGCTCTGTGTCAGCAGCAATTAATTTAGAGTAAGTGATACACAACGTTGCCTAAAGTATGTGGACACTCTAACATTACACTCATTTGAGTTCTGCCTCCGCACTCCTGGTTTCAGGGACCAGGTTTGCTCCCATAAGCATCGGTGAGGTCAGACCCGTATCTGGCAGTCAGCAGTTCATCTGAGAGGTGCCGGACTGGGTCCAGCTCCAGCTCTGACACACCAAACAATGGACTGTTGTGTCGAAACAGGAAACATGCAAGGGTGATGATCTAACAACCTGCTCGGGGGCACACTACGCCTCTCATCTGGTGTCAGCTGGGACGGTGTCCAGCTCCACCTGCGACATGCTGGATGGATGGATGGATGGATGGATGGGAAATGCAGTAAATGCCAGTAGATGGGCAGGGGTGTCCACAAACTTTTGGTCACGGAGTACAAATGAACTGGAGGGAGGCAGAGGAGGTGTGATGCTGCTGAATGAGTCATGCAGGAACGTTACACAATAAATGTAAATCATTTTTAAGCAAACTTGGCAATGAATCAGACGTCACGTGAGATGGGGGGGGGGGAGAGAGAGAGAGAGAGAGAGAGAGAGAGAGGTGCAGGTTGGACAGTGTTACTGCGGGAGTCCTATCAGGAGTCATAAAACTGGAGGGTGGACGTGACTCCTCTCCTCTCCTCCTCCGCAGTGCACTTCCAGCTGAGCTGCTCTCCGGACAGGACGGTGTTCTCCTCTTCCTCCTCCTCCTCCTCCTCTCTTTCCTCCTCTCTCGGTGCGGTGGTGTTTTAGGGGAGCAGCTGACTCCGGTGCGTAATGGTGCGGATCCATTGATAAAAACTCACCCCCCCACCCCCAAAAAAAGAACCCCCCACCCACCCATCCCAAAAAAAAAAAAAAAAACCCAACAAATCCTTGCGTTTGGACTTAAAATGCGCACTCCTGCTGGGCTCTCCTCCTCCTCCTCTTCCTCCTCCAAATAGCGCTGCCTCCTCTGAACGAGCTCCCGTTTCGCGTGGGTCCAGCCGGAGACGCAGGATGACTGCTGCCGTGTCGCTGGGGATCCTGTGCGCCGCGGTAAGTCGCCTTTTGACGCAACTCCGGTACGCGCGCAATTTCCCTCCATCCAGCAGAGTTATTCATGAAATGCTGTCAGATTATTTTAATCCATTGAATGAATTAATCCTGTAGGGACTTTTGCAGATAGTTTTTGCATGCACCCCCCCCCCCCCGCCACATAACCCTCCGCTCCCCCCGTGGTGATGCATTTGAGGTTCCAGTGATGTTAGGAGTCTCTGCTGCGGAGTTTCCCTCCAAAATATATTGAGAAAAAAAACAAAAACATTCAAGGAGTTTTAAATGCATGATGCTGCACGCACGCACACGCACACACACACACACACACACACACACACACACACACACACACACACACACACACACACACACACACACACACACACACACACACACACTGTAGAAAATCCAGGAAAACTCAAGACAGCCCTGCTGGGACAAGTTCATGGAAAATTGAGATCTCTGCTTCACATTTGGGTTCCATCCAGACATCCAGGACCCCCCCCCCCCCATCCCACCCTTCTAGGCGCCTCACCCCCCCGCCCCCCCCCCCCCCCAGACCCTAACAGCATCAATGAGGAGAAGTCATCTCTAATTCTCAGCTCATTTCGACGCAGTAAATCCAATAAACTCTCGTCTGGCTGATTCTGACGCAGAACAGCTCCTCCGTTAATGCGCAAAAGTTGATTATGGAGGCTGGCGGCGCGGCGCATCCTCCGGCACGTCCTCGGCAGCTGGTCTGACGGGCATCCCGCGGATGTGAGGAGACGCTCTGCTGTGACAGCTGCTCTAAAGGGTGGCGGATTTAAATTTAGAAACAAACTCTCAAATTGACCGTTGAATTGAGGAAAAATGGAAACCACTCGTGTCACAAACGCGTCACGGGACTTCCCCCCCCCCCTTTCTTTATTTTTGTGGACATGTTCCCGTCATTAGAACTGTTTGCGCGCTGAGCGATATTCCAGGGAGATGTCAAAAGGAAAAGGAGTTGATGCAGCAGCGACACGATTCGCCCCCCCCGTCCACCCCCACATCCCCCTTAACCCCCCACCCACCCACCCACCCCATGCAGGTATAAAAAGGGGGAACCCTCTGGAGGTTCAGGATGGAAATCATGTTAGTTTTTGCAGACGCACAAAAAGTGGAGAGATGTTCAGGGAGGAGAGAGAGAGAGAGAGAAAGAAGGGTGGGGGGGCTTCATGTGGAAATGTCTCATGTTTCATTCAAAAAGACAATGAATAACTTTTTTCCTTTAACGCAGCGTTCGGTTCTTCTGCTTTGTGACATTTAAGTCAGAGAAAAATGCAAAGAGAGAAGGAGAAGAATAAAAGAGTGACGCCTGGATGAGAGAGAGGAAGATGGAAGAGAAATAAAGTGCGAAATAAATCGAACCGTGAAATGAGACAGGAAGAAAGAGAGACGCAGCAAAAAGCATTTTATTTACAGCTGCAGGTGTTGAAGTTTAAACTGCTGGAACTGATTGAGAAAAAGAGACAGAAGTGAAAAGATGACAGAAGAGAAAATGTTTGAGGAGGGGAAATTATTTCCTATTTGAGTAGAAAAAAGATAAATCAAAACTTTCTCAGAAAGACGTTCAGTCCTGTTAAAAGTCAGCCTGGATTATTTTAAATGCAACACAGATTTTAAATGTTCACGTTTTGTCAACAGGTTCCATAAAATCTGATCAGATTCGATGAAATTTATTGGAAAAAATATTTAAATTAACCAGTGACTTTAAAATAAACTGACTAGTGGAAGTCCTCATCAGGTGTGAGTGTGTGTGTGTGTGTGTGTGTGTGTGTGTTTGGACAGTAATTAGAACAGACATGTTTAATGTTGAGCACACGGACGCTTATGGTTCCTGCCTGGGCCCCTGTGTGTGTATGTGTGTGTATGTGTGTCAGGGTTGTACTATTAGAGCTGATGAGGCTGTGGGGGGGGGGGGGGGGGGGCTATTAGGGCAGTTTAGTCGTCCTCCTTGTTCAGAGTGTAATACTGGTGGAGACAACATGATTTATGATGCCTCCTCATGTCAGGAACACCTGGCTTCCATTTCCATCCACTTCTTTGCATGTGTGTGTGAAAGTGTGTGACGTCTCGCTGTCCCGGCCTGCCAGGTGGTGTTAGGGTTGGCGTCCAAGACGGAGAGAGCGGTGCTGCTCCCCTGCGACTCGGGCCAGTACACCAGCGGTGGGGAATGCTGCCTGGAGTGTCCGCCTGGGGAGGGAGTGACGAAGGCCTGCGGCGCCACGCAGACGGTCTGCGCCCAGTGTTTGGACAGTGAGTGCAGATTTCACTTTTAGAATGAAAGGTAACGCCCCCAGGAGGTATAGTGTGTCAACAGGTTGGGTAGTTCAGGGTTGATAAATCATTTACTAACCCAAACACACCAGGAATTAGTCGGTACCAACATCTTCTTGGCTCCCAGGTGGGGAAAAAGTCCCCCAAAAAAGGTTCTAACCCCTCTATTAACAACCCTCGAGAGGACAAGTCCTCGGACCTCATGGCTGACAGATTTCATCAATGTGGTTCCAATTAAACAAGTTGGGTAATTCAGGGTTACTAAGTCATTAACTATCCCAAACACACCAGGAATAAGTCGGTACCGACACCTTCTTGGCTCCCAGATGGGAAAAAAGTCCCCCATAAAAGGTTTTAACCCCCTTATTAACAGCTAATAAACCCTCAACAGGAAAAGTCTTCGGACCTCATGGCTGTCACGTTTCATCAATGTGGTTCCAATCAAACAAGTTGGGTAATTCAGGGTTAATAAGTCATTAACCAACCCAAACACACTAGGAATTAGTCAGTACCAACATCTTCTTGGCTCCCAGGTGGGGAAAAAGTCCCAAAAAACCATTCTAACCCCTTTATGAACAGCTAATAAACCCTCAACAGGAAAAGTCCTCGGACTTCATGGCTGACAGAGTTCGTCAATGTGGTTCCAATCAAACAAATTGGGTAATTCAGGGTTAATAAGTCATTAACTAACCCAAACACACCAGGAATTAGTCGGGACCGACATCTTCTTGGCTCCCAGGTGGGGAAAAAGTCCCCAAAAAAGGTTCTAACCCCTATATTAGCAGCTAATAAACCCTCGACAGGAAAAGTCCTCGGACCTCAATGCTGACAGATTTCATCAATGTGGTTCCAATCTGCTCCCCCCCCCCTCATAGAGGAGTTCTTATGACACCAACTTGCTGAAACTCTGCAGAAACGCTCGCTTCCTCCGACCTGTCAAACATGAGCGGATTATAAATCCAATCTGGAGAGAATCAGGTGGGGCGTCACACGACACCGTCAGCGGCTCGCGCCCCGGTTAGCTTCATCAGCTTCATCCACGCGTCGGCTTCGCGTTTCTGATCTCCAAACCGAAACCAAAGCCAAAACAAACCCCTCATTGTCCAATTTGCTCGTTTATTTAAAAAGTGTCTTCTCTACCGTTTATCAGGTGTCCAGGGAACAAAAACCAGGACCCCGGTGCGTTCCTCCTTCTAAGTGGCTCCAAATGTATTTTGGAGGCTGCGAACCATTAGCATTAGCCGCGCAGATGATCAGTTGGGAGAGGTGCCAACGCTGCAACATGACGAAGAAGAGGAAGAACCGATGCTACAAAACAAACGGCCCTCGTTTTGCTGTGCTTATTTCTCCGCACCGACTCTTTTCTCTCTGCTAGCGATTAGCATCTGCGAGCTAATTGTGTGATTTATTTCCATTTCAATCGGCCTCAAGCAGATGTGGAGTTTCCTTTGACGCCATCAATGCATCCAGACAACACATGTAAACAGACCCAAATGGTGCATGCAAACAAGAAGAAGATGACAATTAATGGGACGTTATTAAAAATCGGGATGGAAAGAATGTGTTGTGCCCAAAAGAAACGGGACGGCCTGATTACTGGTGAACCCGTCAACCGCCTCGCACAACAGATGCTAATCTGTGCATCGCTTTAGATTAATAAGAATTCTGGCTGATTTCACCCCTTTGAAGTTTTTATATTTCCCCCAGAGGAAGTCGAGAGCTGCAGCCACGGGTAGAGGGGGACGGCTTGGGGTGGTGGTGGTGGTGGTGGATGGGGGGAACCAATTCTCTCCCTTCTGGAGCGTGACAGCGAGACGATTTCGAATAAAGTGCCTCAAAGAAAGACAATCTCAGAGGAGGAGTGCGTGAAAGGAGCTCGTGTGTGGAGATGAGGAGGACCGGTCATGTGTTTGTGTCGTCGTGTCGACGGCGAGTGAGTTAACGCTTGTCATGCATGTAATAGATTACAACGGAGAAGTGACTGGGTGTCGTGGAGGAGTTGCTCCTGCTTTTGTAACGTCATCGTGTTTTATTCCTTCTTTTATTCCTGCTGTGATTCCCTCCCTCCTCCTCCTTTTTTTCTCCACGGCGGCGAATCCCAACAACTCCTGTCGTGTCTCCTCTTCTCTCCACCCCCACCCTCCTCCTCTTCCTCCTCCTCTTCCTCGCTGCTATGACTCATCGTCTGTGCCAGCGGATGAAGCGGCATCGGGGAGCCGTGCACCAAAGGGCACGATCTCCTCCGTCGTGCGTGGCGTTACGTCGCCGCTTCGCCGCTCGTTTGATGCGGCTAATTAAACCCTATTGAAAAGCCTATTGTGCTTCTATCTGTAAAGCATTTATCTCGCTCTGCAGAACAGGCATGGCATTCAGCGTCTGATTAATACTCAATTAAAGCTCAAATATCCACTTTCAGGTGTGAATGCTTTTTTCATTAGCCTTCTGTATTGTTTTTGTTTCAGGAGATTAAATTTTATCGTCCCAGAGGCGCTAAAATAAAGCCGAGGGGGATTTATACGGGAGCGGGAACGCCAACCTACAGCTTTAAATACATTTGCTAAACTGCAGACATGAATAATTGACCTGGAGAAGTCAGCGGACTCATTTCCGGTTCCGCCATAAACATTGCCTCCTCTTTATTTAACGTGAACCCCCTTAATTCCTTACTTCCTGCCTGTGCATCCCCCTCCTCCCCTTCCTTCTTCCCGACTTTCTCCATCGTGGTCCCGACTCGGGATGAGTGCCAACATCAGCAGTGTTGAAATATTTATCAGCCTCCTCCACTTTTCTCTGCTGTCAAGGGACGGACTCGTCTCACTTAGCGGAACCATTGAGAAAAACTTGCCCCCCCCCCCCCCCCCAAAAAAAACCCCTGACTGGAGATCGGAAAAAAGGTAAATCCGCACCAGTCGGTAGACGGAACATCCTGCGAATCGCTGGGGAGATAATGGACTCCGTGACATAGAATTCCAACATGGCCTGATGAAAAAAAAAGGCATCATAAATTTTTGAAGCGCCCCCAGAATTTGGAGAACTCCAATTTTGGGAGTGGACCAATAAAGCTAGGCGATAATTACAAAGGCAAATGTTTTTTTTTTCTATGTTGGGCATTGAGGTCAGACAGAAAACGTGGCGGCACACTGGACAGCGGGGGGGGGCGTGGCCATCCTCTCTAAAAGCTTACGCCTAAAGTGCTGATTGCAAAGGTCAGTGGGTGGCGTTCAGAGCTAAATTATTGATGACGCTAATGGGGTCGAAGCGCATCCGGATTTGTAGGGGTAGAGTGGGGGTGGGGGTCATCAGTGTCACTCCCCCCCCCCCACCTTACACATCTGTCTTTATCAGTTTTAACGCGCTGAGAGGTGCTGATCCATCGAGGCGATTAGATAAAAGATCGCACTTTGTTGAAGACGATAAATTCTTGATGGCCTTTTGCTTTCTGTAGATCTCAGGTGAAAGTGCTGACACACACACACACACAAATACACACACACACACACACACACACACACACTCTTCCCTGTTGCATATGTTCACATTTAGACTTGTTTACACACCAGGACTGAAAAAGCGTCTCATGCATGCGAGTTAAAATTAGCGAGGGAGGCCTGCGCTCTGCAGGATAATTGAAACGAATGAGGAGAACTTTCTCCGGTCGAGCCCGACTGAAAAGAAAACAAAGGCTTCAAGCTCGCAAATTCAAACGAATGTTTACCTCTGGGGTCTGTTACTCGTCCGGATCGATCCATCAGCGTCGCCGCCTCCCAGCACCGCTGCCTCTGGACGGTCATAAGAGCGAGGAGCGAGGATAGATTCTGATGATTGGTGCATTTCCCTCAGAAGGAAGTCACTTTCGACCCCGATCGCCCCAACCGTTCCCCTTCTAGTCGTACATCAGAATCCCCCATGATGCATTGGGTTAAACCTGCCAGACCACCCGGCTAGCCTGTTTCAACAAACATTTCCAATCCGACTCTTCCATCTGCCTGTTGAACATCACCTGAGTCTTCGTCACAGTCTTCACCCGCTACTGTTCACGAGGCGTTTAGCGCTTCAAGTCTGCGCCAATGTTTACTCGCCAGAGCCGCTTAGAGTGCTGGGATGTCGCTGAAGGGTTTTTCACACCAGCGAGACGCTGTCGCTCAACACGACACTCACAGTCATCCATATGCATATGCAGATAAGAGCTGGGAAACGCATCTGTTTGGCTTCGCTGACAGTTACACCCGATCGAAATGATTTATTTCTCTGTAAGACAACCAGCCACGGAGGGTTTGAACCGGTTTAAACTGACTGCACGCTTCATTTGAGGAAATTAAGAGTGAAACAGACACCCCCCCTGGTGCTAATTTAAGATTTTACAAAGTTGGTTCCACATGTTGGTTTCCTGACCTCGTTTTGTGAAAAGTTTGGATGGAGGAACTTCGGCAGCACTACTTTTTGTTGGTTTGCCCAACCTGCCACTTTTTGACAGATGACCGTCGCTTTAGCATCTAAATATTCACCCAAACGACACTCGGCCTCTCTTTCTGAATGCTAAATTCAGCCGACATCCAATCATATCTGAAAATGAACATGTAATATTAATAGATCGACTTCTGCCCCTGGGAACTCTCAGTGTAAGAATAAGCTAATTTGAAGTTATCACTTCCTTTTTGATTAATCCTCCCAATGCAAACATTCCTGCAGAGCTCATCTCAAATGTTTGAAGTAATTGAAAAGCAGCAGGCAATTAGTCAGCTTGGCCATTAGCTCAATCTGTTCAACACTGTTCTGCACAACTAGGCTGTGGGCTGCTAATGCCTTAGCTCACAATCTAACAGTAATAAATGTGCTGCAACGGGGTTGTTCTGTGGTGACGCTACTGGGATGCTAATGACAGTTGGTCCTGACTGATCGTACATTCCTGATTTCCCTGTGAAGAAGTAAAACTTTCATCTCGTGAAGTTATTCTTGTGATTTTGAGCGTGCTAGCATGCTACGTGAAGCCGGATGGAGATGCTAGCATGGCTATAGACTCGCTAACACAACTGTTGGTTCTCCGTATTGGTCCTGATGCTTAAACTTCATAAAATACTTTTTTAAAGCACATAGTTTGCACTTGTGTGGCTTTGCAACTAAAATTTTAATATCACACGATGAATTACTCGTTTAATAAATGTGTGTAAATGAGTTTGCATGAGGTAATGCAATAAAAAAAATACACACAAACCTTACTCAAGCACCTGAGAGACGACTTAACAACTTGCTGAAACTCCCCTAAGTCTTTAAACGCATCCAAGTAATTACTGGATCACGTTGGTGTGAGCATTTCAATGCACCTGCACTTTATGCAGGACTGAGATTAAAGCAGTTCACCAAGCACAGCACAAACACATCACGATCGATAGCAATGAGCATGGCAGGCTGTTGCCCCCCCCCCTACCCCCAACTAGAGAAGCTCTCCTGTCCCGGAGCACAAATCACTAAGAGCCCAGTGGATCAATGTGTCCTCCCTTCTAATGAACGCACAGCAAACCTGATTAATGCCTTTAGGCTCACTGTTTATCCTCCTGTTTATCTCATCATATTTCTTCCTCCTCCTCCCCGTCCTCCAACCTGCTTCTTCCACCTCCTTCTACCTTCCTCTTACCTGCAGGTGAGACCTTCTCTGAGAACTACAGCCACACAGAGGAGTGCCGGCCTTGCACCGAGTGCACCGGCCTGATGCGGATGGACACACCCTGCACCGACTCCAACGACGCCATCTGCGTCTGCGACTACAACTACTACTTCAGCGAGATGTCGGCCCAGTGCGAGCCGTGCACGGTGTGCCCGGCGGGTCAGGGCGTGTTCACGCACTGCGAGCACCATCACGACACGATGTGCGAGGAGTGTCTGGACGATACCTACTCCGACCGGGACAGCTCCCTCGACCCCTGCTTGCCCTGCACCATCTGCGACGAGGAGACCGAGATCCAGCTGGCAGAATGCACGCCGGTCAGCGACTCTGTCTGTCATAGTAAGTCCCTCCAGAACAAAGTCGACATCTTTGATTTGTGTCCTCAGTGCAACAAAATCGACAGTTTTGAACAATTAACCAACTTGACATGGAATATGCTAGATTGTCTAGATTCTCATCTTTTGTTTCTACCTCTGGTGTCAGAGTTGACGGTCTTACTTCTGACTTGGACGAAAGTCTGGTCCATTCATTCATTCACTCATTTTCTGCATCGCTTATCCCAAGACTATCTTGCTGGAGACTATCAAAGCGAAATTCCAGGTATTAGGCAAGGACACAATCCGGACATGGTGCTAGCGCATCGCAGAAAACTCTGGTCCAAAAGAATGAAACTGTCATTTAGGGTCTTGATTAAAGGTAGCCGTGGTGTGATTGTTGGTGTTAGACTCCAACGATGTTGTTCGACCTCAACCAACCAAAAAGACTTGTTCCCTCCAGGGCTTGTCTGAATTGCATCACAAAGGTTAGTTGAGAGTGTGACGTTAAAACACACCCACACGCCGGTTTCTCTGAAGTTCAGCGCCGTGTTGGAGCCATCATATAGATCTGAAATCACAGTCAGAGGTTGCCGATCGTCATTTTTTCAAATGGCAGGAAGTTGAGTGCTTTAACATTAAAAGGTCAAAGACTTCTGCAGCGTCAACAAGATGAAAAATCTACTTTCTCCGCCGAGCAAAAGTCGCCTGAGTCGCCCGGCACCCAAGAGCGGAGGAAGCTCAAGACTGAGGAAGCTGTAAATTCTCTCAGGCAGAACGGGGCATGAAATTGACCCCATTGGGGGGCAACAAGGCTCAAGTGTGGGAGGTAAAAAGTCTGAGGCGGCAGTGCTCTCTGTTTCATGATATTACAGCATCCCTCTTAAAAATAGCGCATTAAGGACTGCCAGGTTCGGATCGATATTTCAGCAGTTGCAGCAAAACAACATTTTCGCCAGGCGGAGCTTGTGGTCACGGTTCATCCCCGGGAAATACTCTTTCCTTTCACTTGGGCTTTTTATGCAAACCAAAGAGGCACTTATGTTGGAATGATTAAATGGTTCATAGAAAGCACCTAATAGCAGAAACACTTGCTAATGCAGATCATATCGATCCACCGTGTTTCATAATTTTCAAATGAACAGTTTTATGATAGCTTTTGATTTAAATGTTAGGACTTGGCCCTGAGTTGTGATATTTCTTCCAGGTTGGCATTTCACATCCTGAGAAGGTAGCAGGTATTCTGATCTGTGAAGTTAATGAACCTCTAAAAGCGTCGGTGCCCCGCTGTGATGTGGCGGATGTGGTGGCCCCCACACGGAGGGCATAAATTTCTCTCTGGTTGAAGTCTAATAGCTCTGGCAGAAAAAACAGAGAAATGGACCGCGGAATGATAAGAGTGAGAATCGTGGACGAGTTTGAAAAGGTTTTAATGGAATCAGTGATGCGTTACCACCTTTTCCCGCCATGATGACCAAACAACATCAAATGCATATTGATTTTTACGGTGGATAAATCATCGCCACAGCACAAAGAAGACCATCCAAACAGTCCAAACAGTCACGTCCTGCTTGGATCCGGTCTAGAGCTGCTTTTGGAAGGAATCCGATGTCTTGCTGGCACGTGTCTTGGTCCAGGTGTTGATCCACACAAAACAGCTTTGGATTAATGTTAATTAATCTATCCAGACACCCATCCATCCAATTTCTCCTGCTCGTCCAGGGTGGCATCATCCCAAGAAGGGTATCCCAAATGTCTCGCCAGCTTCCCAGCCTCATTTTGGGATCCCAAAGACTAATCAATGAAATTTTATTTGCATAGCCTCTTGATATATGTAATCCCTCCAGCATGTTCTGGGTCTACCCTCGAGTCTTTCCCCAGTTGAAAATGACTGGAAGACCTCCACAGGGATGCAACCTAATGAGATACCCAAATGTCCCCCCTCTTTTCCACGAAAAGGAGCAAATGTCCAAAGTCATGAGCTGTAAGACGGACCCCAGCTATGAAGGAAGTTTATTTTGGTCTCTTGCATCTGCGGTCTTGTTCTTTCAGACTTCAACACCATTGAGGATGGTGCACAATGTCCCCTAACGGATGTGACCCATGATAGAACCAACAACCACAACAAACTGCACCCGACACCCCCTAAAAACCCCCACGATATCCACAGTTTTCCATCCATATCTGATTTGCAGTCGCCCAACAATAAGACCCATTCCCACCCGTTCGCCGCCCACCCATGCAGCGGGTCTCACCTTTGACCCCGCCTCGTCCTGAGCAATAGCCGAGCAGCGGCAGCGATGGTGACGACTGATGGTGGCACAGCGACTGACCTTATGGGACGCCTGTTTCAAAGGCGAGCTCTGTTATAGAGCACCAAGGGGCCTGTGGGTAATGCCTGTAGTCACATATGGTGGTGATGAAGCTTGCAGGCCTCCATTGGTGGTCCGCCATGACTCGGCATGCAGATGTGTGTTCGGTAGCAAACAGGAAGTCATCCCGTTGGAGCGATCATCTGGCCCGTCAGTCTTTTACGCCAGGAAACATGTTTTTTAATTCCTCTTGCGATAACGAAATGCGATTTGGGATATTGTCAAACCCCTAAATCCCGAGTTTACATCCAGCTGTCAGCTAGTGTCAATTACATGATAGAATGACAGGGACAGAAAGAGAGAGAGAAAGAAAGAGGGATGGAAATAGACGGAGGGAGCTGCAGCATATGCGCTGTGCTGGTATTCTGCCACCGAGGGGTCGATACGAGTCCCGGGAGTTCTTCTGCTAATACTCGGGTTTCGCTGAATGACCTCTACAAGCACACACTTAAATCTCAGTCCTCTCCGGCTTCACACACTCTCACACACACTCAAACACACACAGAAACACTCCATATTCTAAGCATCAAAAATCAATACGGTTAATAGCAGGCAAATGTAGCACACGTACGCTCTGCCACCGCCACCGCCGCCACCGCCGCCGAGCGAGCTTCAACCATTAAATTTTTCATTAAACTCGGGACATGGAACACGTGTGAAGCTCTTTGATGTGAAATTGAAAACACCTCCCGCATGTTTAATCGAAGCGCTCCATCCATCCATCCATCCATCTGTCCATCCATCCGCCTCGGATGGAGAGCTTTTACCAGGAGGCGCTGCTCCATCTCGAAAAGACGTGGAGTCAACGCGTCTGTTGTACTCGAAAAGAAAGGGACATATGAAGAAAAACAGATAGACTTCTTCTCCCCCCTCTTTATTACCCTGCTCATCATACCGCCCCCCAACATACACCACCACCACCACCCTCCATCTCTTCCCACAGTGGCCCTTGAGTGGCTGGGCTAACGGAGTGGTGGAAGGTGGCCAGTGCTCATTCAGTTCCTTCACCGCTGCAGCATAATTACTCCAGCTAATCAGAGCACTTTACAGCAGCTTCTCTGTTCACCCCCCCTCTCTCTCTCCTAACACTCTGCCTCTCTGTCTACCCCCCCCCCCCAAACAGACGACAGAGAGCTCACTTGAATAATTCGTAGTACGCGTTCGTTTGATGGATGTGTGCACGCCGGGTGAGAAATACAGAGGAAGATTGAGATAGAGTCCGATGGAGACGAGTGGAGACAGAGGGGGGAGTGTTCGCCGGCTGATAAAGAGGTCATTGTGCATGTGCTGCGCCTGATAGCTGCTCATCCCCACCCTCAACTGGCAACGGTCAAGACAACCTCCGCACAGGACCCCGGGGTTAGCTTCACTATAAAGACCTCAATGGCTCGTAAAAATTCAATCTTTTTTTTCCCCGCTCGGGTCCACGCCCCACTTATAAACACATCTCTCTGCACACGCTGCCCAAACGCTCGTAAAATCCCACGCTAGTTTTATTTTGTTGAAATTGTTAAAGCTCCATGAGCTCCCCTTTCTCCTCCAGCTGTGGTTGGTCGGCCGCCGTCGCCGCCGTCGCCCCCAGGTTTCTCGTTTGGACGACACCCACATGGGTTTTCTGGGGGAATTATAATAAAGATGTGTGTAATATCGTTAAGCTGCAGCTGCCCCATGTTGACTCGGTGCTACATGAAGCAGACCCCCACTCCAGGAGGGACGCCATTTAGGCCGAAACTGATGCGTGCATTCATTTATTAAGGCGCTTAACGGAAAGGTTCAAAACGAACGGAACACTTTTGCTCATTTTCACACCTTCCATTCACAATTTATTGTGTTTGCCAGCTCCAGTTGCACGGCTAATACCGTTAGCAGCGCCTGCATTAGCGGACTGATGCATGGAAGAGCAGACGAAACCTGACTACGTCCCGGGAAAGGTCAAGAAACGCATGTAATACAGACGGCCCTGTTCCAGTCGTCTGAACCCGACCCTCTTTGCAGACGGATCCGGATCAATAGCGCGGCTTTAAATAGGCCTCTGCATTATTTCTGTGTTTCTAAGTACGGTGCACACATGTGCTGTATTTTTCCGTCCATACGAGAGATATTTTCAACTGTTCGGTAAACCGATCCCCCTCCATCCCACCGGAGAAAGGAATGCTGTGTCATCAACCACGCAGACAGGAAGACCAATCCGACAGTTTTTCTGATTCTTCAGCCATCTAAATTAAATAGACTAGCATTAGCGTGAGCTAATGCGTCTATCAGTTAGCAATTTGTTGCGTTACCCATCAAAAGCAGTACAGATGTAAAGAAGGAAGACCCCCTCAAGTATTTGGGATAAAACGTCCCAGTCTTTGGGCTTGAAGGAAGCCTCGGGGGTCTCCACGGGGTTAATCCTGTGAACGCCGGCACAAAGCTAATGAGGAGCAGCCTCAGGTTCTGCTGGGAATCACAGCTTTGGATCTGAACCAGGCAACTGAAGTCAGGAGTTTTAGGCTCGGCTGGACGAGCCCAGTCCTCCTCCCGCTTACACCTCCCCCCCAGGGAGGGAATAATCTACATAACTTTCGCAGCTTTTCTTCTATCCGATAGAAAAGCTTCAGCTTCACTTTCCAGGGTTTTCCGAAGGGAGGCAAAACTGGGAAAGAGTTTTGATGGATAGGCTTGCTTTTGTCAGGAGAAGATTTGTCCATCAGAGCAGTTGTGAAGCCGCTGCGACACGGGGAATTACACTGAATCATTAATAGAGCGCACAAAGGAAGGGGAAATAGGATAATTTATGAAAATGACTCTTCTCTTCATGCCTTGCCAGGATAGAAACCAGACCCATCCAGTAGCACAGAGTCTTCCTGCTTCTCTGGTCCCAGAAAAGACTGTACTTAAAAATGATGCCCTCCCCAAAGCCTCCGGACCTTGTTCTACACGGATCCATATGGCCTTAATGTCATGCAACGCTCAGAGATCACAAGAACAGGGGACCAGTCCTGCAGGGTCCAGGCCTGGTGTGGGGTGGGATGGCGGATGACAGATAGTTGAGGAACATTCCCGTCTTTCTGCAAGCAGCAACTGAGCCAAGAACACATCCGAATATGAGAAACAGCTGCAACATGTGTGCAGCCCATCAGGCGTGTGGTGACAGCAGCGCAGCAAACAAACCGTTAGCGGAATCAGAGCGTCTTGTTGGAGAAGGGAGTTCTTGTTAGCCGTGCTAGCGGTGAGGGTACAATGGTGTTGAGCTGTTATTTCACCACTGTTCCACATTTGAAATTTAATATACATGTATATATAAAACACCTGCTGAACAGATTGAAATCTGGTTCATCGTAGCCAGAGGTTGGACCATGACTATCAGCTGTATTTTATGATTAGCGCTAATTAAATTCAAGCTTTATTTTTCCTCTATCTTGTCTAATTCATCACAGATTTCCTTTATGATTGCTCTGAAACTCTACTTTTTTATTTTAAAACTCAAGTTAGATTACTTAGATGTTCTCATATTGATAATAAAAATAGAACCAAACATGGACTCGTACTATTTTTTGTTATAAAGACTTCACTGGTCATACTCGGGCGGTGGTTAAGCTCGTTTTCCTTTCTCACAGATGCTCCTTTCTCCCCTTACAGATCCCCTCCTGCCGACATATTTCACTCCCACGTCGGACATGGGTTTGACTCCACCCTCCTTCACCAATTACTTCCTCCCTGAGGGCTCCTATAGCCCGCAACCGGGCGGAGAGACCACCACGTCCAGCGCAGGCTCTCCTCGCTTCCTCGGTCACGGGCTCAATGAAAACCTCATCCCCATCTACTGCTCCATCTTGGCCGCCGTGGTGGTCGGTCTGGTGGCGTACATCGTCTTTAAGAGGTCAGCGGGTAGAAAAAAAACAAGAAGAGCTGCTTTGTGCTCCAAAATAAAAGCACAATTGGGTTTTACACCTCGGGCGGAAGAGGGTGATGATTTATTGGATGGTGTTGGACATGACAGATCCCGCCTTGGGCTAGTTTGGTGAAAAATTCAGGCCCAGTATGGTTATATACAGTAGGTTTTCACCCACTTAGAGAATGTATATAATATACACTACTGATGAAACACACAAACAATTAGCGAAGGCGCACACCCACACATGAGAGTCTTGTTACCAGATACAACCTCAGGCTGAAACACATTTGAAGCAAGTAAACAAGCACATTAGTGGCATTGATTGTTTGAAAAGTGCCGACCGGGGGAAATTTAAGTGCCAGATTTATACGCAGAGTCACGCACACATCTGGACTCCTCGTCATGCACAGACTGCAAATTACGTGAATTCCTTCAACACCTAATATTTTATAAGTAAACACTTCAGTGTTAACCAGAGTGTAGCGCTCAATAGCTCATGAATATTTTAATTGTGGACCCATTAGTCATCCGTCTACTTAAGAACATCTTAATACAGTGTTTATTCTTTTACATATGCGTACCGCCGACGCTGTTAGCTAACACAGCAGCAAAATGCTTTGATGCAACAGATTGTTGGACAGTTATGTTCAAGCTAACGCTAATTCAGCTCTCCGACTAGACTTTTTTTTTTTTTTTTACAGTTTTAAGCTAATTTTAAATCATCTTTTAAATTCTCTTGATATGTAATTTATGGCTAACTACGTACCATGGTGCCATTTTTAGTAGTTATTAACCAGAATTAGCTTGAAAGACTCGAAAATGGTGTCTTTTTTACTTTACCATGCGACCCAACAAACTAATTGTTAGCTAATGTTAGCTTAGCTCTAGATGGTTGATTACATGCTATAATGATATTTTTATTAGCATGAACCTAAATGTTAAAGGTAAGCAAGAAATACTTTGGTGGC
This sequence comes from Antennarius striatus, assembly GCF_040054535.1. Lineage (NCBI taxonomy): Eukaryota > Metazoa > Chordata > Actinopteri > Lophiiformes > Antennariidae > Antennarius > Antennarius striatus. The sequence goes on from NC_090791.1 coordinate 2,873,642, forward strand.
ATGCAAAAAATACCTCAGTAAGTAGATGCTACTTTAATAACGTAACTTGCAACCTGACTGGCTAGTAAGCGTAAAAGCCAAACTTGCTAACAAACAGGGAAAGCTTATAATTTTCTTGCTACCATGCAAAAACAATTTCAAAAGCTGAAGATATTTGTCCACAGCTCAAACGTACTGTAAAAAACCCAAATATCCCAATGTCGCATCTGACGACTGTCCACAGGTGGAATAGCTGCAAGCAGAACAAGCAGGCCGCTAACAACCGGGCAGCTACGAACAACCAGATGGTGACGCCGGAGGGCGAGAAGCTGCACAGCGACAGCGGCATCTCCGTGGACAGCCAAAGCCTGCAGGAGCAGCAGCAGCAGCAGCAACAGGCCCAGGCCGAGGTCCAGGCCCCGCCCTCACACTCCCAGGAGCAGATAGGTAAATGAACGGCGTCAGGAGGGCGTGCTATGTGCTACGTTACTATGCTTTATCCAACTTTAAATATTTTATTTCTGCATTAATTTCACATTAAAGTCATTATCTGCTTTATTAGATACGATCCATTACAGCTGTTCCACATTAGCATCTATTAGCTCTGAGGTCATAATTAGTATTGGAGCGGTACTGTATGTATAATAATGAGGTTTTTCACCCGTGCGGTATAATAACCATGACTGAGTCATAATATAATTAAGTCAGAAGAAAACGGAGCCGTTGAACTTTATAAAGACAAATATTATGGAGAAGTTTGATTGGACAGAATTGGAATGCATGACACTCATTATCTAACATTAGCGGAATGGAAATGCTTTTGATATGACAATGAAAAACGTCGTTTACATGAAGAGAAAGTTACCCAAACCCCAGGAAGTAGAATTTTATAGGTGATTTTCTGAAAGATGAGAAGATTTTGGGAAAATCACCAACTTGTTTATTCAAAATATGTTAGCATCAATGCGGTAAGGGTTAATACAAACGCACTAACAAGCCAAACAGCTGATAAATCCTGCCTCCAGCGATCCCAACCGCCGCGTCTTTCTTTTCAGGGATACCATTACATCCTAATGAGGCCTGGGGAGAGCTTACTTTGTTTTTGTCTTCCGTTTAAGTCCCTCTTTCCATTCTTCCGCTCAACAAATGCAAAGCCTGCTGCTCGTTGAATTAAAGAAGGACCTCCTTTCTGGAGGAGAGGCTCGGGATGGAAAGACGACGGCCCCGTTAACCCCTCTCTTGCCTCGCCAAACGACGGGCTCATTAGCAGGTGTTAGGAGACGGAATCCAGGCCTTTCAACGTCTGATCCGATGTCGGCGTTTAGCACCTGCTAATTGGCGTTAGCATAGCCTTCAGGCGCTGGAGCCATTGACAAAGCAGCGAAAGCGCCATCGCTGGGGGCCGTTGGTTCACAAGAGGGTGAGAATATGCGCCATAAATCCACGATAATCGCAGGGGGTTTCCTGCCGCCGCTGAACCAAACTGCGCCGGTGGCTAAAATAATGGGAACACCTCCAGCGAAAACAAGTCAAATAAGCCTTTAAAAAGAGGAATGGAGCTGTGGAAGTGTCTCGCGTTCCCAGCAATAACATTAATAGAGGGTATTCCCCAGCAGGAGCCACCGGCCTCATTTCTATCCGCTCATCTATATTAAAATGAAGCATCTCTACGCGGTGCACATTTTCCCACCCCCGACAGCCTCTTCCATCAGAATTGTCCATTTTTGGATGTGTTTAAAATTTAAACACGACTCTAATCCCTGGCTCACATCGTACATCCTGGCGCCGCCGTCCGGAATTTGACCTCATGGGTTCGTCTGTCTTCTAGTTACCCTCAACGAATTGGCTGCAGAATCATTGCTTTAATTAATAATTGACTAATTAATAAGTCTGAATGCAGAAGCATGGACAAAGCAGAAGCAGACATTTAAACAAACCATTTTTACAGTTTAAGCATAAAATACTGCAAACATGCATCGTCTGTGATGCAAACATCGAGCAACGAAGAACTTTATTTAATCAATATAATTTAAAATTTAAATTAAACATGTGCAATGCACCTGTACGAGCTTTAAGAGTTAACATGGATGGATGTAATATGACTACAACAGAGGGGCTTTCAAATCCGTCCCCTGTTGGTCCATAATCTGCCTGAATGGAGGTTTAAATGGGAAAGTCGCACAATGAACCCCAGCCTCCACGGGGAGACACGCAAACCAGCAACACAACAGCCAAGTAATACATTTGTCAAATTAGAAAAGCAATCCCGCCGTCTCCCAAGTCATCCTTGGGAATCGTTGTGATTACCGTGAAGCCGTCCGGAATTCAATCCCCAATCAGCGAATTCAAACGCTTCATCCCGACTTAGGCTCCAATCAGGATTCTCCAAATGAGCTGATTGAGAAAGGGAAAACAACGCCGATAAGGCAAAGCTGTCCTGATTGAACGGATTGGGTGACGGACAGCTTGTATTGATTATTGGAACGACGTCAAACGGGCAAAAATGACCGTTGTTGTCCAGGCGGCGGCTTCTCCACTTCAGACGCAAATGAGACCAGGGTAGGAATGGGTGTGCTTGTTTTACAGATGGCTCTGCGCTGGACAGAATTAGCGCCTGTCCACTTTAAGTCAATGATGACGAGTCCGATACAGGCAGCAGGAGACAGAACGCCGTCTATAAGCCAACGCTTTAAGAGGGTAAAGCAATGAAAACAAGAGGACGGGTATGGCGTCACAAGTTGACAAAAGAAGCCCCCCTCTCCTCTTGTGGTGCTCTTTCCGACCACATGGATGCATTTCCAAAGAGAAGAATACACCCGCCGGATCGGGTTGGGGTTGGGGTGGGTGGTGGGGTCCCTCTCAGGAACGCCTCTGCATTCCCCAGGCATCTCCATGGCTTCCCTGAATTGACAGCAGGTTAAGAGGTTTGTGGGAAAAGAGAGCATTTTTCTCCCATCCTCATTCGGCTAATGACTCCGGCTGACAGGTCGGGACGAGTGAGTGACGCCACGGGGCCCCCTGCAGGGCAGCGACTGACAACCGACGGGACGATTTAGAGTCAGATTTTTGGAACGTGTGCCATCGAGCGTCCTCTCGGGGGTTGATAAAGTATGTAATTCCTTTTTAAACACCTCCACAAATCATTTCTTCTCACCTCTTCTTCCGCAGTTGTGAGAGTGGATGGCGGCCCTCAATCCGACACCCCTCCCCCCGAAGTCTGAGGATGAAGAGGAGCCATCAGAGCCGAGGGCGGGGACTTGGATTGTTAATGAATGAAGGGGGGGGGGTGCAAAACGGAGGCGGAAAGGGGCCACCTGGGGAAAGCGAAAAAGACTCCCATTCATACGTGAAGTGGCTGTGGAGCAAAGACCCGTCTGGACTCCCAGGACCTTTACTTTGACTCTTCATCCCCACACATAGAGTCTAACTCTACCTATCCATGTGCCTGGACACTGACCGCAATACCAACCCCCACCTGTAGCGACGGAGATACATAACCCCAGCTATAACTACTCCACTATGTATTGACTTAACTCCGACTAACTGCCGACGTAGACTCCCCCACGCCTTCATCCGACGATGGTTTTCCTTCTAACACCGTGAAACGAAATGTGCCTGAAAGGTAAAGAAGCAGAAAGGTTTTCCATTTTCTCTCCACTTATTTTTAATCTATCTCTCCGCTGACGTTCTTTGACGATATTTTCATTCCTTGTCATTGGCGTGGTGGTGATGGGGGGGTCTGTGAGTCACTCGGAGCGTCATCCGAAGCTTCTTGTCGTTTTCCGCTCATATAATAACGGACACTGTCTTGCATGATGTCTTATGAAATGTTTGCGTCACCGTTGGAGATTGAAGTGACTCATCCTTCAGGGGAAGAGGTGAATTTTCGAAGAAGTCATTTGGCGATCTACTTTTCGCTCTGCAACCTCCTGCACCCCCAACCCCCCCCCCCCATCCCCTACCTCCAACCCTCGCTGAACTCCCTTCCCTGCACCTCCAGGCATTGTGTTCCAAACACACCCTGAATGTTTATCTCCTGTTTGTTGTGCATCGCTTTCATTTCGTGGCTTGGGTTACGTTGCTGACTCAGCAGGTTCGACCGAGCATATCTGGAGCTGAGTCACCGCAATGGCGGGGAAGACGAAACCGCGTGATGAGCGAAAAAATTAAAAAAAGTAGATGTGATGTCATCGCTCTCAAAGAAGACTCTCAAATTAATTTTGGTGCAGGAAGACGGATTCCATCTGTCGCGGATCATTGGGACTCCCCCACGGAGTCGTCCTCTGCTCGCTTCCTGTCTTGCATTCAGCTGTGTCTGTGCGATAAGCCAGGTTGAGGCCCTAACGCGCCGGTGCTCACGTCAACACGGGACCCATTAGAGCGGCGTCCTGGCAGGCGGCGGCTTCTAATTACCAGAGAGCTTCGGCTCCGTTTAGCCTTCGCTCCGTTCGGCTCTGGCGCTCCCCGTGGGGATTAATGCCACGACGGAGGAGCTCCACTTAAAGCAACCCCTCTCCCCCCGTCTGAGTCCACTGACATTTACCGTATCTCCATGGTGACGCTTAAAGAAAAACACAGATAACTGTAAAGGAAGAGCGGGATGGCGTTGGCGTTCGTCCTTGTAGGGGCACGGGTTTTCTCAGGGTAGGACGAAATAAATATCAACTATTGGATGGGGGTTGTTTTTTAATCTGTAGCGTATGATAGAGTAGATAGAGGGAAGGAGATTGATGCTATCAGCTGGTTAGCGTAGCTTAGCATAACGACCACAAAGCTAGCATAGCTCTATCCAAAAATAACACAAATCCACTTACCAGCATCTTGATGGTTAACAAATAGACTGTAACTGAACTAGGCCTGTGAGAGTCTCACCCCCCCCCCCCCCAACCAATTTGACACCACCTCATATTTGATCTGCCTTAAAATAGCGTTCTAATCTGTTGTCCCACAGTAGTGGATTTTCCTTGAGGGTTATAAATTCAAACATTGTGGATCCAGATGATTACTTCCAGATCCAGATCAGATTTTGACATGTGCAAAATCTTAAGGGGATGTCACCCCCCCCCCCCGCCCTACCCCCCCCCACCACCACCACCGAAGCATCATCACTCTTCTTTATCAAGTTAGGCTCATTTAAAACAATTGTGGAATTGAAATCCAGATCGCTACCGCTAAAAGGTCACGAGAACAATGGAGGAATAAATCGTCACGTGGTCGCCGGCGTTTCCAGACGTTCACGGTTTCTGATCTTTTTAATTCTTTTGCGGTCCATCCTGACTCACTGCAGCATCACCGATGGAGACAAAGAACTGGCTGTAATTGGGTCAAAGCTCAAAGATGATGCAGGCGTGTGGAGAACATGTGACCACATGCTAACAGAGCGACGGCGTATGATTCACCGCTACATGTCGACAGCCGCTGATCAAAGTGGCGAATCGGCATGAAAACAGATGCAGCTGTAGTACCCGCCCCCTCCAGCTGCCCCCCCCCACCCCCCAAAACCCTAACCCCCCCACCCACCAGAGGCTGCATCTACCCTGAACTGACTTATTCACTCTCAAGCAGCTCCTGGATAAGACAAACAACTGAAGAATGTACAATCTGAATTCTGAAGTCGTTCCGCGCCGGCGTAAATTTAACATCTGGAAACATGAAATTTATCCATTTGTTTTAAAAACATTTCTTTTAACAGTTCATTTTTCGTCTTTGACCATTTATTTTAAAGATTTCTGTTTCGAAAAAACTGTCACATAGCAAATGGAAACACTTTTTTGATTTACTTATCGAGTCATCTTTAATCAAACTGTCTCAAAATTAGCAGAGACTTTTTAAAAAAAAAAACACACAACAAATTTCACTTTTCCAGATCTCAGATTTTAGATCTCGGCCACCGCAGAGCAACTTTCAGCGTATAAACAGAAATATGCAAGACACATTCAAAGACAAGGTATAAATCTGTCCTCGTTTTGTCGTAGATCGTTTCACGTCTTTACATTTTTCCTGTTTCTTTTGTAATCACGTTAACCTTATTACACTTAGAATCAGTATTTTTTACTAACTGATGCGTTCTTTTGTAGCACTTACCCGATGTAAAATGAATGCACTCAAAGAGTGTTCCCACAGCTCAAGTGCCTGTGTACAGTGTCAGGTCTTTAAGTTCAGATTTGACTTATTTTACGACTTTATTTGCCTTTTCTTTGTACTATTTCGAGAGCTAACGAAGGTTTTCAGTCGTCAGAGCTGCAGATGAACTTTGGAGACTCAAATAAACTGTATTAACTCTGGCACAAATATAGCAAGACGTACACACAGGTAGACACATGTATGCTAACATACTATAAATACTGGTAACCAGTAGGGTCATGGAACATTACAGAAACATGAACACGTCACCTGAGACTTCTATATGCTACTAGTCTGTAGAGATGAGATGAGGTTCTGGTACCGCCAGGACTTTTAGTACGACATAACATCAAACTATTAATGGGTCGACAGTATTATTATTATTATTATTACTATTATTATTATGAAGTCAATAGATCAGGACCTCCGATAAAGCTGAATGTCACCTGTACTTACCTACTAATGTAAAATGCATTGTGTAAATGTGAATTTCTTAGCGTTGATACGACGATGATGCAAAAATACACTATAAAATGTATTAAAAAAAAACCCCCGTGTGCAGATGAAATGAGCATCTAAATACAATAAACAGATGTCATTGCAGCGTGTCTCCATTTGTCCTGTTTGCCAGACGCTAGTTAGCTTAGCATTTCCACAAAAAAAAAAAAAAAAGCCACTCGTGTATATTAGAGTTCTTTTTTAAAAAACATATATTCAGCAAATTTTTTTTATTTTTTAGCAGCCTCGCAAAAAGTGTGAAAACAACAATTTGACATTTTACAGGTCTGGTAAACTTAAAGGTTTACGAGTTACAGATGAGTGGCACATAGCTCCGCCAAGGCTGCGTGGCGCCCGGCGAACAAAATCAACCTCAACGGCTGTAATTGTGAGATTTACTGTCTGCATGTATTTCTGTGAACTCTTTCTGTTCCAGTTCACACAAGTTAAAAACAAAAAAAAAGTTTTCAGTGGAATTTTTAATTAGAAAACAGAAAAGCAAAAGTTGCGACATCATAAAGTTCAATTAGTGACGGAATTATGAAAACCAAATCTGGAGATTAAGATGAATTATGGTCAGTATTATTATTTGATGAAGGAAATAAAGCCCACTTTTACAGGCAATAACCCCCAAATCTGCTTTTTCAGATATTTGTAAACAACAAATAATTAAAAATTAAAAGAAAATGAAATATGAAACTCCTCTATCTGGTGCGTGTCTTCAGACATACCTCAAGCCAACCGTCACTTCCTGTTTGTTTCCAGTCTGCTTGCTGCAGCTTTACATTGACAATAAACCACTTTAATTCGATACCATAATCGAGACGACTTCTCAAATTATACACAAAGTTAATTGCGTGGCTCTTAAAACCTTCATAACTTACAGTTTATTTCCTCTCTTCATAAACACCCTGGCGCTTTTTTTTGTGAAAACGGCGTTGAGGAAATGAAAATAAATGCTCCAACCAGAGAGAATGGAGTGATGACCAGCAGCCAAACCACAGGCAGAACCAGGACCACATGTTTGCCTCTGCAGGACCCGGACCCGGAGCGCCACCCCTGGAGCCTGATCACCACTCAGACATTCTGGGGTCCAACTGGGTTTTTTATTCCCACTATGTGTCGGAGATGACTCCTCGGTGATGAAGAGGAAAAAATACAGCTTTCAGCAACGCCGCTTGAGATTGAACAAGTCTGGAGACGTTATTTGGAAGACGTGAGAATGACGAGACTCTAAACTAAAAACCTTCACCTCCTTCTGCTAACAGACGCGTTTATTATCAGTTTAAACAGTCGAATTAACTCGAGATGTATAACACGCTTCCAAAGTCACACCCTTCAACACCACGTCTGGTTGTTTTACAGCCTGAAGAAAAGCAGGAAGACGTTCTGAGAGGGAAAGAGTCGCCCAGCTCACCCTAAAAGCACCTCGTCCCAGTAAAAAAAATGTTAAAAAAATGGCGCCATCAGTCATCTTTTAAAAGCCTGGAATCACAATGTTTACATTCGCCCAATAGACGGTTGGAGGCAGGGCGATGCTGATGGGATGAAGGGTTCAGTTCAGGTTAAATATCTTTACATTAATAATATATAGACGCGTTTTATTCACCAGTCGATGTCCCGGGAGGATGCACCAGAGCCCAACGCTAAACGACTGCTAAATATATAAAATTTTATTTGCTTAAACCTGCTAAAAAAATTCTTTCAAACTTTTTACACTTAAACCTCATAAATTTAATCCCTAAAAGAAATTCCTTTTTAGCACGAAGTTGCTTCAACGTCGAGAACATGCTCTGGATTATGAGCGTGATTACAGTCGATCGAACTGACACCTTTATCTCTCCGTCTGATTGGCTGCTGTTGGAATCCCTCCTTCAACTTCCTGTTTCATCGCCGACGGCGCGGTGCTATCGAGGGTCATCGAGGGTCCGGCGGTGCGTGTGTCCCTACATCTGGGCTCAGTCTACCGACATCACCGAAGTGAAAATGCTGGAACATGACACACACATGCACACACACACACACATGCACACACACTCACACACACACACGTGCAGGACTCATCTGTACAGGATGCAAGCTGTTTTGGAAGGAGGCTATTTCTGTTTTAACACGTGGAGCAACGTGCAGGAGTTGGGGGAGTCTTTCAATCAGCTCCGAGAGGTTTATGTGAGATCTAAACACCTGACAAATAAATAAAGACTCAGATGCATGCACACACACACACACACACACACACACACATGCTCACACACACACACACTAAGATGAACTGCTGAACACACTGGAAACACGTCTCTCAAAGATCTTTGTCGCATTTCGGTGTTTGCATTTCTGTTTGATGAGTGTTTTCATTCAGCTCTCCAGAGGATTGATATGGGAGAGCCAGCTGTGTGTGTGTGTGTGTGTGTGTGTGTGTGTGTGTGTGTGTGTGTGTGTGTGTGTGTGTCTACATGAGGAAACCATCCGCCACAGCGCTGCTTAATGCACGAGCAAATCGCCCGGTACACCGCTGGCCTTCCTGTCTGCCTGCCCCTCACCTGCGGGGACCACCCTGCCCCGGCTGGATTAGTTTTATAGAGACAGACAGACGGACCAAAGACAGGGAACATGGAAACGGAGCTGCAGAACGACAAGCAAACGACTCCAGAGTGATGGCGACCAGCTGTGGGAGGCCGATTCTGCAACACTTGGTGGTTACATCAAACGCACCTGGTGCCGCTAAGCCTTACCATTGAATTCATCATGAAGCACTTGTTGTAGAAAACGAAGCCAGAAGGAGCTTCTCGCCGCAGTTTAAGACACGCATCTCCAATGTTAAATTATTCAGATCTGTTTCAGCTACTATTTTTAGATTCGCCGGACCGATGCGTGGAAGCGATTTTGTTTATTTCCTCTTCCTCCGTGAAGTAATGTGGATAAAACGGATTTAAAAAAAAAAGCTCCAGCCCGACGGTTGGATTCCATTTTGCCCCAAATTCCCAACCGAACCGCCGTCTCACATCAACGCAGAGATGAATCCTTCTTAAATGTAGGGTTTTATTTGTTATTTCTCGTTTCAACCTCAGAGAGAGCAAATGAATAATATAAGGTAAGTGGAAACATCAGTGGAGAACAAACACCCTCCGCTTTAGGATTGACATTCATCATTTTATAAAACGCGGAACGTCGTTACTCGAGGCAAAAAAAAAAGGAACGTCGGAAAACAAATTAATTTGAAGGTAAAATGCTGTGCAGAAAGAGCCAAAACAGCTCCCTTGAACGAATGTCTTTCATTATAATATTTTTTAATAACATAATGGTGTTTGTGCCAAGGCGTTAGCGACACCAGGATTATGCCGTTGCATACTTTACTTTGAAAGTAATCGCCTTGGATTTCAAGCGTGAGGTGTGGCCTGACCAGACCGTTAATCACCGGGGTTGGCGGTTCGATCGCTGTCGGCAACAATTTGTTGACTTTCTGAGCTGGATGCTAAAAGTTAAATGTCGCTGGACGGGGAAAGCAGGCGGCGCCTTACATGGAGAGTTAGAATCTATTCTCTATAAGGCAAGTGTGGTCCATTTATGGGGAGGGAAATAAACCCAGGGGAATAGAGGAGGCCTCCAGCTTATATCATCGCTATCTGTGGATTGTTAGCACGTTCCTCCCTGTGAAGTTCATTGAGCAACAAATAATGAGTTTTGATGTAAGAAACCAACAAGTGATGCAACAGCGTTGTGACACCAAACAGAACCAGCCCCCCAAACACAAAACGACTCGTGCAAACAAGACAATTACAGCGTGATTTGATCCCCCCCCCTCTGAAACATATCTAGGCCTGTTGTAGTCACTCCTGCTTTTTATTTTTATTTCTTGAAACATTTGGGTTGGAGAGAGGTTTGTAATTTTTCCGTCGAGGACCAGACCAGCTGAAAGCCACGTTGCCAAGGGCAACGGAAAGATCTCCAACCACGCATCTTCTCCAGCTGCCTGAACTATCTCAGATGTTCCATCCTTGACTTGGGAGCGCCTGTAATGACCAGGACGTTCCACCTCCAGGGATCAATAAAGTTTTCCAATTCCGATTCCACCAGCTTTCAACACAGGTTTGCGCCATATTGACTCATTTTAATAGAAAGCAGACAGGAAGCGTGGACATCTCTGCGATGCACACCTTCTCTTCTGTTTGATGACAAGTCAAATCCTCTTCCCTTTAATCATCCGAGCTTTTCATCCGGTTGGGAATCTGTGTACAGTAAACATGTAAACAGCTCAGGCAGCAGGCTGGAGGAAACCGCCTCTGGGGGCTTCGCTGATTGGAGGCGTCACACCAGGTTTTTAAAAAAAAAATCCTTTTAAATCCACTATGATTTAAACCAAAACATCTCACATCATTATGTTGAACTGAACTTCGTCGGGCGTTGTTGATATCGGTTACACGAACAGAAAAGCAGCTCCTTGCAGATAATCAAACCACGACTCGGGGATAAACAGTCCGACTTCAGAGCAAAGCGACTCCAACAATCAGCTCCTTCTGATGACATCACCGTTCTCACCTTGTGTTGCTCTCGCCCTGCCAACGGCAATGCATGCTGAGATTTCTATTGCATTCCCAGCTCTGCTCTTGAATACCGAGCATCCAATATGTGCAGAAAAGGAAAGGATAGGTGGGATGCCTGGTGCACGACGAGTCACAGGTCAGCGCCTGAAGTCCTTCGGGTTAAGTAGGCTTTGTAAATGTGCAACAGCAAGGAGTGAATCAAAGGAATGGAGGTGGTGGAGATGAGATGAGATAGGTGGCGGCGGGCGATGCCGGTACCCGCGGCACTTCTTGATGCATCTGTGACAAATCGGCCGAAAGCGCCCAGCTTGATGGGCTCTAAACAACACCTCCAGCCCAGCAGGAGGAGCTGGAAATCAGGTCCCTGATAACATGTTAGGGCAAAGACGAGCGAGCTAGGAGGAGAGAGTCAGCAAAGCTATCTCATGGTGTGAGGAATCATTCCCATTTCATTTTGTTCCTCTTTGAAGGAACTTCATGAGGTGTCATTTTATGTAGAGAAATAAAAGAAAGCTAAAGGTTAGCTGCTATTCTATGTATATAGAATAAATATAGAAGTATATGTGCAGGAGGCTACAGGCTGATATATTGATAACCAAGGTACATAGGATGTAACAAGGGGATTATATGGGGGAGTGTGTGGCCAAGGTCAGAGGTCACAGAGTTCATTGGGGGCATGAGATCAGAGAGATTGCTGAAAGGAAGAAGAATTTTTCCGAGCCTGCTTGAATCCGTGATTCTAAAAGGTCGGATTTATTATTTGGATTCTACAAACAGCTAATTGTCCAAATGCAATTTTGGACCAGGGAAGAAGAACACGTCTCTTTGTGTCGGATCTGTTACCCTTCCTGTTTCCTTTGGTCCTCTCCTGTTCCCACCACGGCGGGGAAGAAAAAAAGCAATCAGCCAAACTCTGGGGTTCCTCAACACGAACGTCAGGCCTGCATCCACCCTCCATGACGTGATTCCTGATGAATCCCTTGTATTCTTTCTCACAGTCCAACCCAGATTCATCCGCTTACCCAACACTTCCTTTTATTGCTTGGCTAAATCTTTTTTTTTAGAAATGGTGCCAGCATTGTTTGCAAGAAGGGCTTCAGCAATGCTGTGACTTTTAGTGTCGTTTTATCTTTCTGCTTTTCCATTCATCAACGACAAAATGGATTGTCGTTAAATGTGTTGGAGATGTTCGTGGTCCCCAGAGGATGAACCTCAATGACCACAAGGCTGTTGGAGTCTCCAGAATGTTGACATTTTTTTTACTTTACTGGAACCTCCACAAATATTTTACGTTTTTGTCAGCTTGACTTGTGTCCATTGGAAAGATAGACGAGAGTATCATCAGCGTATTGAAAATCGCAGGAGGTTGCAACCTCAAAAATGTTTTCAAGCATTATTGGTCTTACATATTTCTGTGATGCAGAATAATCTGTGCAACTCTGCAGACCATGTGCATGTGTTAGTCTATAAATAAACCCTTTGTGACACCAATGTTTGTTTCTTTGTTTGTCTGTTGCAGTTTTTGCTAATTAAGAACAAAAGGAAGCAATGTAGTACAAGGAAAAATAATCGATGGCAGAAGCAATAAATCAGGCCAAAAGGAATGGAACTAAAACACGCCCATTAGCATGAAAAATCATGAGTTCATGAAGCAGAACGCAATTAAAAGAATGGAAAAGAAACAGACCGGTTGGGGGGGAAAAGGAGGTTAAGTATATGAAAGCTCATTACAAGTTGATTTCAGGGAAAACAGACATACACTGGAGCTGGAATCTAATCATGTAATGGATCTGACACGTCTAATGGATAATTACTTCTGCAGAAAAACCTCACTATAAACCGCAGCGGCTTTTATTGTTTCAAAAAAGCCATGCTTTAAAAAACAATGCAGCATTTCCCAACACGCTTGGCACATGTGCACATACTGCAGCCCATTTAAAAAAGCTTTATTGTTTTCCCACTAGGATCCTCCGCTGGCCGATCCACGATCGCTGAATCATCCGAATTAAAGGCGTTGTATTTAATGCCGGGCGATCCACGTGAATCTGCTACAGTCAGAAAACGAACAATCCAAAGAAGAGGACGAAAAGTGCTTCAAGACTTTAGTGGAGTTTGAGTAAAAAATGAAAACACCCCCGTACTCATAACCCTTGTGTCTCTGCAGGAAATGAGTGCTTTAAATCAGAGGACACCCACGTGCTGCACAGGAACCTGAAGCGCCGGGTCGAGCGCGCAGTCATCAATCAGAATCCGCCGCTTCATCAACACCTCCTGGATGTGGGCGCACCAAGGAGCGATGGGACGGCACGGCCCCAGCCTCGCCTTCGCCCAAACCTCCTCGGTCAAACATGGGGGAATTCTTGCTTTTTTGACAGTATTTATAACCTGTTACTCGGCACCAAAAAAAGTGAAGTGCCAGTGTCTGTTCACCACATGCTGCTACGAGATTGAAAAGCGACGACTGCGTTTCGGTGGCGGCATAATGAACGCTTTTGAAGGATTGAGTAAAAGGGGGGGCGGACAACGCTGAGCGTGAGTGGCAGGCTGAAGAGTTGACACAAAGTGTGTCATGTTAACTCCCAGATGAGGTCATCAATCAGCGCCGTGCTGTGAGGGGTGTCTGACAGACCCAAATTTAGAGGGAAGGCCGAAAGAAAATATGACCGAGCTGCGACTAAAACCGTGCAGAAGGCCCCCAAAAAACTGAATATCTTTCTCTCGCATTTGTTTCTTCAAGGTCTGATTTGTCTCATTTTCTCTTTCCGCTCCCAGAATCCCCGCTCTAGTCTTTCCTTTTGAGGGCTTATCAACACATCTGTCCACTGAGGTTAGCGTTCCCATCCATTTTTAACACCGCGGCTCCCAAAAGTGTCATTGGATCCTCCGACGGCTCGGCGGGCGCTCGATTTCCATCCGAGTCAAACAGGGTGTGAAACTGTAGACCAACGAATGACGCTCGCCTCGCATTAACATACAAAAACTCCCCGGAGCGCCTGATGGGATCAGGAAACTCATCACAGCGTGGGAACTAATGAAGACGGTACACGGTGCAACGGCTTTGACTGCAGCCTCGCAGGAAAGGACCGATCTATAAATCCGTCCTACAGGTCGACGATGTTTCCCCAACAGAAACTCGACTTCACAGATGGAACGCTAATGCTTTCCAAATGCCATGACTTCACTTCATTTATTTCGCAAACTCCGCTGATAAACTGTGAGACATCGCCGTACGTCGTCATCGCAGTTCCTTTCCCCTCTTGTATATTAAAAAGAAAAAATTTCCGTGCAACCCTGGTATTTGCTTTCAAAAAAAGGTGTTTCTCATCTAGACAGGTTGAATATACAGTGGTACCTCTACTTACGAATGTCTCTACTTACAAAATGTTCTACTTACGAAACGCCTCAACATATACACAAATACAAAATATTGCCTCTAGTCATGAAAGAAATTTCGAGTTACTAAAGGTAAAAATACAGTTTGGGCTGATACTCGCAGTTCCAACAGGTTCCTGAACGCAACATTCAAATAGCTGCTCTGCCATTGGCTATTACCTAGCATCTTCCTGGCATCCCATTGGCTAAGAGGGACCTCTGTGTGTAGCTAGATAGGTGTCGATGCAGCGTCCTCGTCATTCTGCCCTCGACCCATGAGGTGTTCTGATAGTTTTACGTAAATATATTAACTTTTAGAGTATTCACTATGGACCCCAAGAAAGTGACGGAGAAAAGAGGAAAAGAAAAGACGAAGAAAATAGTTTTTTGTCCACAAAAACAAAGCAAGAGATGAGAGAAAAGCATGAATATGGCCGTAATGCATCTAAATCACCAAGTTATTAAAACAAAAGGAAGTTGAAGGAGTTGAAAGCATTGCGTGGTTGGTTGGAGAAGTTCAGAAGGAGGACTGGAATTCACTCTGTTGTTCATGGTGAGATAGGAGCGCATGAACCAAAGAGGGCAAAAAACAATGAGGACAGCAGTTAAAAGGTAAATGACCATCATTTTTATTCTTTACTTTATTCTTTGTTTTTCACCTTATGCACAACTCTCATTTATTGTGTAATAATCTAATCATAACATGTATTTGTTACATGTTTTGATGCATTTTTATGCTTTATAAAACATTTATGTCAGAATTTTGGGGGGCTTGGAACGGATTGGGGTATTTGCATGGAAAACACGTCTCTACTTACAAAATTTTCTACTTACGTAATTTCTTCCAAAACCATTTAATTTCGTAAGTAGAGGTACCACTGTATTGATAAAACACTGACTAGCTGATGCCAATTTAGTTTAAAAATGGCTGAAAAAGCAGATTTTCTACCCAAAAAGAAAAAAATAAAGGCAAACATAAGATCCTAGCATTCCTCCAGGAGAGAGTTAACCTTTCTGGACACACACTAGCATCTTCCAGGCTTTGGTGGTCGCGGGGTTGCCGGGGCGACCGGTCGAGCCCTGTGTCTGTATCTAATTAATGGATGTTAGGGGGGTCAGAGGGATGATAAATACCCACAGGTCCTGTTCATACATAGAGTTAAGCTGCGCTTACAGACTCATTAAAACTGCATTAATGCACTGAGTGCTTTTGGGGAGAGTAACTAAATGAGCACTTGTTGGCTTTATAGCACTGATGTTATCGACGGGATGTTCCAAACCAACAACCCCACCACCACCCGCCGCCGCCGCACAGAAGTTTGTTTCCAACTACGTCATCATTAAAAAAAACAACCTCCAAATGGAAACAAAAGAAAAAGAAACGCAGGGTATTTTAAATATGAACGAATAAATCCGTGGATAAAACGTACCCCAGACGAGATTAGAGAGATTTAATTGTGTTCTAGTCTCACACCGAGGCACAAATAGCAAGAGACAGCCCTAGATTAAACCGCCTATGAAATCTGATTGGTATCAGATTAAGCGAACTACCATTAATAGCCTTCAACATCATAAAAACACCAATGTGATTCCATTCCGCGATCGTTTTACGTGGTCAGTGACTCATAACGGTGGCGACGGGTGGCGGCGATGGCAGCGATGGCGGCTTTACGCCGGGGGAAACGGAGCTGCCTTCGTCATCGACGCTCGCGAAACATAATACGCCGCTAATGCACCACATCGCAACAGCAGCACAAAAACATTAGCGACCGGCTTTAAATGCCTCTACGTTGGCATAACGGCGCCATAAAGAGCCGTGGTGTGCGTGTTGGCGAGTAGGGGCCACAATAGGCCTCGCAAAGCCGCCACCCCCACCAACCCCAACTCCAATCGGCATGAGAAACGAAGTGACTCATCTGTGAGTGCATCTGCTGAGAGAAGTTAATGCATCAAACAGCCGGTGGGGAGGGGGATCAGAAACAAAGAGCGACGCTCTTGCCTCTCGCAGTAACAGTACAGGAGAGTGGACACTTCATCACAGACGCCACCCTGGAGATATCATCCGAACACATCAAGACTCCAGATCGCTCGCCATCTCCGCAGCCAGCATACACAATGCCTTTAATGGGTGGAGATGAAAGCAAATGCACATCATAGAGGCCTCTATTTGTGTCTGTAATGAGCTCAAAGATGGCAAAGAATGTCAGTTATGTAAAGAGTACTTTGTTCGGCGTCACCGAGCTTTTTATATTTACTATAATTAGATCGGTGCAGACGTTTGATTGGAAACGGGGAAAGGTCACGGAGGATTTAGAGCAATAAACTTAACTGTCCAAAGACAAAGTCGGGGCTAATGATGTACGTGCAGTAATGCATTCTGGGATTCTCTGTCGTCTGTGACTCACTCCTTCCACTATCATCCATGCTTGCAGGTGTACGCCGCGCACCGCGTCGCCTACAGACGGCAGATGCTCGGCTCGGCGTGGCGTCTCCGGGACGGATCGCGCTCGGATCCACCTTCGTCAACCCGCTTCAACCTTCCCCCCGTCCGGAGAGAACGGCGGCGGAACCACCCACTCGAAAATGAGAGACGAAGCGATTTGAGCACCGACAAATGGTGTGAAAGCTGCGTAAAGCCAGGTTTTTTTTTAATGAAAAATAAATTAAACTTTGTTGTCATTAGGTTCAGCTAGGAATAACTAAACCATACATGAGGTGTAATTGAGATATTTTGGATTCTCTTCAGTGGAAAAAATCCTCATGCAGGATTAAATATTCTCCTCTAAAACTACTGTAAACGCAATTTTCACACCAGTTTGAGGTGTTTATGTTAGCAGGAGAAATTGTCCAAGGCATATAAATGGTGTAAACTCACCAGGCCTGTAAATCCATCCTGAGAAAAGTTAATTTTTCCAAAAATGCCTGAACCACATCGGAAAAGTAAAGTACACTTTAAACCAGTGGATGCAGTCCTAATCACATCATCTAGATCACATGTTTCTAACTCAAGGCCCGGGTTCACACGTCTACAGAGGTCCTCCATGCAGCGGGGGTTGGGTTCATAGCTCCATGTGTAATAGTTTAATCACCGACTCGCTTTAACACCATATTAAGTCTCCTCTCATCAAAGCTGAGTCGTCGACCCGGCCTGGATGCAATCGCACCCGAGCGATTTCCGGCTCGTAAACCTTGAAATCTGTTTTCGAGAACGTTCGCAGCGCTTGAAACAATAAAACCCGCCGACTGACCGCAGTAGGCCTTTCAACTGGTTTGGAGGTAGATTCTTCTTTTATGGTAGATCGGGGAACAGTTTGTGATCCCGCAAACGAGACGTATTTACTGGAAGGGACTAATTGAAAGAAGAGAGACTCGGCCGCTGCTGCCAGAGTCTCTAGATGGTATCTCTTTATTCTTGAATCCCTTCCATTCTGTTTATTTTCAAATCTTTCTTCCTTCAACTGCTCTTTTCTTTGACTGTCTTGTTTTTCTGTCCTTAAGTGAGGCATCTACCCCCAGAGTGGAGTTCTTTAGCTTATCGAAGGGTTAAAGCAAGATCTGGACCTGATTGAGAGGCGGAACATTTCAAGTAGTCTAAGAGACTGTGCATAGACAGATGTGATGTTAGACCTTTAATGCTACACTATGTTAGTTGAACAGTTCAGAATGCTAACCTATGCTAATCCCTCGGAGCCTTTCGATGCTGACAAAGCAACATTTCTGGGTGGAGGTTGACCAAAATGGCTTTTTACCATCAAAACCCAAATTAAAATTCACCAGACATGCCAAAATGTTTTACGCCAAGCCCTCAGAAGGGTTTCATATCTGCTGTGTTGTGACAATTGAAACTCCCAGCAGGTGTTTCGACTCTGGACGGCAAAAAAATTCAAATTTGAATCCAGATGGAGCCAATCCTGTTTTTACTGGACTGTCAGGACCTTCAGCTGTCCTTACTGATTACAGGCCAGTAGGAAACCACCTGAGTAGGAGAATAAATGAGCTTTTTGAAAAAGGTTTTTAACGGCGAAAGCTTCATCATCAGTTCCTGTTTTCATATTTCCTTTATCTCGTTTTCTCAACATATTTTTCAGCCCCGCTTTCCCCTTTCAAAGTGCACCAACCAGCATGATTGGATACATCAACAACAATCATCTCGCTAAATTGGGAAATACACTGAATTTCATTGAGGCTGCAACGCAAAAAAAACCCCCAAAAAAAACAACAACAACCGCATGATGTTGGTGCGGTTTGTTTGCGAGGCGTCACGGAGGCTGGAGGTTATTTTCTCAACACAGACATGCTCTTAGCCCTGCAGATGGGAAAAGCAGTGGCGTGGAATAGAGAGCTTTTTAAAAGCCGGTGAATAAAAGCTTTGACATCCCCTCTTGCCCCGCATTAATGCCGCCATTCCCATCTTCTGTTTCCTTCCAGGCTGCCCTCGTGCCACTGTTTCCACCAGAGCCCGTCGAGATGCAGCGAACGCAATTAAGGCCCCGTGTAATGAAATCACTGTGCTCTGGTTAATGGAGATGCTAGTGAACGAGGTCAGCCGGTGAAACCGGACCGTGTGCAGAGGCGAGAGGCGGCAGGCGGATGTTTCTTTGTGGGTTTCAAACGGACCACCGGTCTGGTCTCTTCCATTTCAAATAGTCTACAAATTAAGCATTGGGGTTAAAGTTCTGCCGCCAAGACGCGTAAAAATCTCCCCTCCCCCACCCTCTCGCTTGTTATCAATAAAAGATATTTATTAGACATAGATATTACAGTAGATTAGATTGTCCCCTCAGCACATTATCTAGATTAACCTCATAAAGATAGGAGTGTTTAGTCTGGCTGACAAAGTGAAGTGTTTCTCCTCAGCAAGGACGGCGGCGGCCGACAAATCACCTCAAATATATTATTGCACAAGTTCTTAACACGGAGGACATTGCATCCACTGTGCCGTGATTAACAAATGTGGGTTCCACACCGTCGCCAAGTCGCCCGAGCGAGAACGACCCACTAAAAAACGCATTACCGCGAATGTAATGACACTCGCCGGTGACCTTATCCTGCGTCGACTCTCCATGCAGGATCTAGTAGATGAAATGCTCATTGACATTTCTTTTTTTTTTCGGATCAAATCATAGCAAGCTGGCAACCTGAGGTCTGGAATTAGAAGGACTGATCTCGTTATGTGCCGTGCTGTAGATGAAGCCTTCAGACGCACCACTCCGTCCTTGACCTCAGATATTCAAGAGTCTCCAGACGGTAGTCATCCTGAGCTGTAAATCAAGTGTTTAATGAAAAAGATCCTCCAGGTCCGGATTAATGGACCTAATGATATGTAGCGCAGCAGCCCGGGTGTGTGGCTGTTCGGTGTTAAGTACATGAAGTCATCCACTACGGTCCGAGGCATTCCTCAGCTTCACCTTCCATGAAAAAATAATGAAGACTGAACGTCAAAGCAGCCAGCAGTCCAGATGTTAGTCGACCTCTGCCAAAGACGTCACAGTCTTTGACGGGTTTTGAGCTGATCCAGATAAACAAGTGGTTCCACAGATTGTATCCTACTTTACAGTCTAAAATTTGCATTTGACATTTCAAAAAAAATTGGTAAAACCAAAACGGCTTCTCGAGAAATTTATGAAAAGTTGTGTTTTGACTCTGGAAGGCTGAACAAAAAGTGTTTGATTGCTTGAGAAAAGAAATAAAAGACAAGTTTTGATAGAGACAGGAAGTAACAACCAACTGAGCTAAATGTAACTTCCTGTTATATTTACTTGTTGAATCTTTTTAGGCTGCTTTTCCATTCCAGTGCAACTCCATAAATCTGATCATTGGTTTCCCAGCGTCTGTAATGATCCATGTAACTGCTGTAATAAACTCAAACTTACCAGGCTGATATCATGAACACTGAATCCAGCCCAACTGGAACCGACAGGGTGTCCTCATCGTAACCACACCCTGACGTACTTGTTTGACACGCCCTTATTGTCGGAAAAACAATATTTAAAAGAGGGTAACGACTGTTTTATTTGGAAGCGGAGTCGAACACGCCCAATTGTTCCATTTGCGAATGAGTGGTAAACATGCATCTGTTGGCTGCTTCTGTTTATATCGGGCATTGTCTCAGGTGTCTAACTGGCAGTAAGAGGCTTCCAGTAAGGTGGCATTAAGGCCGGCGCTGAGGTGCTGTTTGCTGACGTCTGGAGGAGGCGCTATTTATGTCCTCGCTTCTGCCAACGGGACAAAACACAAGTTATGGTTTAAGTGGTTCTTTATTCCAACACAAAGAGGCATGAACGCCTATACCAGTCGTGATTTATTGCTCTACGGTGCTTGCAGACGGCGGTGCAAGCGGCGGTAATGGGCAGCGCCGTTGGTTGCCGGGTCCTCTGGGGTATCAATCAGCTGGCAGGAGGTGAGCGGGGCTCCCTACGCCGATGTAGAGGCCTTTTAATCAAAACTTCCTGTCTTGTGTTTAAAGGTGATTAAATTACGGCTTTGATGTCTGGAAGCCAATTTAGCTCTTCCACCTGGATCGTATGCGTGTATACATGTATGTATGCATGTGCAAATAAACACGCATGCAAGACAGGAAGTTTACTCATACACAGGAGTAAAGATCAAGGTTTAGGAGGGTTGATTCAACATAAAACAGAACCTCCTTGACAAGATGCATGAAAAACGGTGATAATTCCTTCTTCATTGTCGATTTTTTGGGGGCAGAACCGACATTAGAACCGATAGAGGGATAGGGTTCACTAAGGAAGCATCAGATAACACAACGCGAGATGACAACATTAAAATAAGTCCTATCTGGCACCAGCAAAACTATTTGGAAATGAAATATCACCCAGATCTGATGTTTGCTATCAAACCTCATCTGTATTCCGTTATGCATCCGGTTCAGAAGGAGCACTTTCATGCTCTTTTTCTGTCGAGGCTTGTTTGCTTTAGACCTGACAACCTGCTTTAAAGAATTATACTGAATTTAAAAAAAAAAAATACTGAGAGTACATTTCAGATATCAACGACTGAGATGGTGACCCCCTGGTTCTGAGTCGTGAGATGCAGATAAAAAAGCCTCAAAACCAAATTAGGGGGGAATTCAATCTCTGTCCAGTAGAAGCACTTTGTCCTGAAGGAATCCAGGAAGTGGAGGAGAAGATGGACAGCAAGCAGAACGCAGGAGGGTCTGGGTGAATCACTGGGTGGACCGAATACTGTCCAGTTCATGCTAATGTTGAGGGAATTTATGGTCCCACTTAAAGAATGAGATCAATAGGAGCAGAGGTTCCAGCGGTTGGAAAGAGGGGCGTGCCGGTCCCACTCCGGGGTCAAAGACACCCAAGCGGGCTCAGATGTCGTTCTGTCACTGCCAACCAGTTACCTGTGGGATGGTTAACAGGTTTAACTGGAAGGATTTAACATTTTAATTGAGTCCCTGTTAAATTTGTATTTTATTTTAAAGCTGTAGAAGAGAGTGGATTCCCGGGTAAACAAAGAGCGTTGCACCCGGAGGGCAATTCAGGGATATATGATTCAAGGGTATCTGCAAGACGCTAGCGAGACCAGATGTGGCCTACCTGAAACAGTTGATGTTGGACTAACTCTGGTGTTCTGCAGAAGCAAATCCCGGTAGTCTAACTGTTCCACATGTTCAACAACCACCTCAATTAACGTTTCTGCTTCTGAAAGCTGCTTCACGTCAAATTCACACCTCAGTCCCATCAGAGGAGACCTTTACCCTCTGAATCTGGTTTCCCCCCGGCCTACAATGGTGTTAAGACAGCGTTACAACATGTTTCGTGGTCTTTGGGAATGATGAGGTGTAAATTTGGTGGGACTTTTGTCAGGGCTCCGACCATGACTCACAGTTTTCCCTCGTGTTTCCCGGTTTTTTCCTGCCTCCCTTGTGTCTCGCCCTCCCCGGTCCGTTCGCATCTGTGTCGGGGCGTGACCTTGCGATTGCTGGCAACTGAGCAACCTCCAAACTATATCGCAACTTTGGCTTCACCAGATTGGTCGCTACAAGTGCTAGCGTGCCAATCATTGCCAGGACTCACAACTGACCCAACACTCTACTTCTGACAGGAAGTGGCCACTCTCTCGACCCGCCCCCTTTCTTCTTCACCTCTGTTCACACGTAATAAACCATTTTACTAAAAATCATCCGTCCTGCTGAAAATATAACCGCTTTACTTCCATTAAAAAGTTGCTCACCATGCTCCAGTGGAACAGTTTTCAACAACAATTACCCAGAGTGGTTGATTTAAAGTTCACAGTAAAGTGCTTTTCCACTTACACCTAATATTAGATTTACCCAGCCACTGGATGTTGTTGAAAACATTTGACCGTGACATTTAAGCATTGGGGTGAAAGCGGCGTACATCAAACAGCAGCTCTGGTTTTATGCTTTCCCACGTTTTTCCATCGTGTTCCTTTTTTTTTTTTTTGTCCAATCCAAACCAAAATCGAACCCATCACCCTTGTTTCACAGAAGATCTCAGCTACAGCCTCCAGGGATTCGCCTTGATTCCAGGTTCGTTGCTCTCTTTGGCTTGAAGACTCTTTATTTTTGGATCACCGGTGTCAACCGTTCTGACTGGGAATGTTTTATAGATTTAATGTGGGAAAATCAGAGTTTGGGATTCCATCCAGGCGGTGCAGACACACCGTGTGGACCTTGGTTTAAGAAACAAAGGGACTGAGATTTGACACAGCTGTCGGACATTTTCATTTTATGTTACCAAACCGACCACCAGTTGAGGAAAAAATACGAGGTCCAGACGGAACACAGCTACGCAAAACTGCTCATAATAAAAATAATAGTAAGTTTTGTGGGCGATCTCCAACTGTGGGCATCATGAATCACGACCGCCTTCCTGCCACTACCACATGCCTGTGTGTGGTTTGGTTTGAATGATTCAACATGGACTTTCCTGAGGGGGTCACGGCAGAAACGAAATATTTAAAAGTCCATTTGAATGCATAAAAAAGTACATTAGATCTCAATTTTATGGGAGAATCTTTTTTAAATTTTAAAGCAATATTACACGCAGATGGAAAATGTTTCTTTCCACCTCCATGCAATTATGGTGAACTCATTTGACCATTGTGAGGACAGACTCAACAGACAGAAAGGTGGGACATGGTAAAGATTGGGACAATATCTGCTCTGGCTTCATTTTTCCTGAATCACGTGTAAATGGAAAGACCCGAAAATGTGATTGTGAAACAGCAAATCCTGATTTATCTTCTTTACGTCAATGTTTTTAATAAATTCTCCTTTCAAGAGAACGACATGGCCTTTAAATCTGCCTGTGGTCTAAAAGGAAACCGTCTTCGTCCGTGATGTATTTGAAGGGTGGGCGATGCTTCCCATGCATCGTTGTAAAACGTCAGTTACACCTAATCCTCCATTCCCGTGTCCTGCAGCGGTTTGGGGATGCAGGCAGTTGGAAACAGGACACCATGTGCTGCACATCAGAGAGGACTTACCTGCCTGTCTCTCCGCCGTCTGGCATGTGTTTGGCTTTGGTTTTGGCGGACCGGGACTTGCTGTCGGCATGATGGAAAGCGTAAGGCTTTGGGGGAGGACAGGGCGATGACAGTGTTTAATCTCTCTCTGAGGCACAGGCCTGCTGTCCACCTCACCGCCTGTCTGATAAAAGACCAAAAAAAACCTGTGGAGTCCTGAAGATGGTAAAGCTCGGGAAGCAGGAAAAAGAAGAGGAGAGGGGGGGAAGGCGAGTGAAGCAATTGAGTGGGAGTGAAAACACCGGAGTGGACCACTGGATGGACACCAAGTTACTTTGTTCACTAAATCCAGCGTTGACCCCCGGTGCACCAAACACCACCTTGCCCAGCTGGGATAGGGGAACGTCTGTTTCATTTTAGAGATCCAAACCTCTTATTATAGGTATAAGCACTCGAGCCAGCCGGGGGCCACTCTGGGAACGCCATTAGGAGGTGAGTCTGATCCGAGCCAGTCTCCGTGTGGTTACGGTAGTGCAGGGCTTTGTCTAACGCCAGGAGTAGTCTGTCTCTGAGCAGTAATGAAGGCCCGAGTTACTTAATCTTGAACCTGACTTTATAAGGTGTCCTTTCAACTCCGTCGGCGCTGGGATAAGCGGAACGCCACAGAGACAAAGCCTTATAAAGATCTCCAGTTTTGACTGAAGGCGCCAAGCGGAGCTGACAACCCGCTGACGTGTAACAACTCGTGCCGGCGTGCGAGGGTCACCATCAGGGAGACTCCTTGTTTTATTGTTCCATGAGATGTCGCATTCCATGGCAACTTTGATTGGGCTGTAAATCTGCCGATGATGGGAGGAACGGTGCGACAGAGAGGGTGAGCGGAGGGAGGGAACAGAAGTGGGGAGGGGGTGGTGCAATTAGAGGAGTTAAAGACCACCAGGGCCGCGGCTGCCAACCTCAGCTGCCACACATTGAAGGAATTCTGAAGGAAATACCGTCGGAGAGAGAGCACCAGAGTCGGATTGCAATTACGGTTGTTCAAACAAAATTTTGGGTGGCGAAGCAAACCTTCAGCGGTTGGAGACAAATTGACTTTTATGAGTGTGGATAAGCGCAGACCAACGAGAAACCGTCGTCATCATACGCAGAGCAACGCTTCGCTTTTTTTACCCTTGTTTACTTGCGTGCGAGTTTTATTGTTCGTAAAAGCAAAAAAGAAGTCTTAGTTTTAAGTTTGTAGGAAACGAGTAGGATCAGAAGGATTCTGGAAAAGCAGCAGAAAACCAAACAGGACGAGACCAAACCATGTCCACGTGATTCATAGCTAGTTTTAAGTTGCTTAAAATTACAAGAAGCCTAAGTTAGATAGGTAGGTAGGTAGACAGATAGATAGATAGATAGATAGATAGATAGATAGATAGATAGATAGATAGATAGATAGATAGATAGATAGATAGATAGATAGATAGATAGATAGATAGATAGATAGATAGATAGATAGATAGATAGATAGATACATAGTTTTTGACAGCTTTGCATGAATCTTTTCACTGTTTGTGTCCTTTAACGTTCGCTGCGTATCCAACCAATCAGAGTGTTTTGTTTATAATAGAAACTCTTCCATCTCTCTGGATGGACGATGAGAACACAAACCAGACTGCTGATTGATACCTTGATTGATTGAGACGACGGCCAATTAAGTGAAAAGATCAGCACTTTCCAGTCAGCGTAAACAATCCATTACCCATGAGCCTTCACTTCCTTACCAAGTTCAAGCACAAATACAGGTAGAGCTCACATCCAGCTTTTACGATCCACATCCTGCCAGCTCTCCATTGGCCCAAACCCCGACTCCAGTCTACAGGCAGACCCCGTAACGACCCGGGCTGACCTTCTAATGGGCGGGGGCATTAAGGAATGGACGCAGCCACCGGTTCTCCATCATTTCAAAGAAAATAAAGGGGAAGGAAGTGACAAGTCGGAGAGGGTTGATGCATCCCATATGTGTTCCTGAGTGTTTAATTACGGCCCAACCAGGACCCAAAAAACGCCTGAAAATAAACGGTGACTCGTGTATCCCCACGGCGGCTGTTAATACACGGAAGAGGATGACAACACATCTCCAAACATTAGCTCTCAGCTAGCAGAAGGCACCCATGGGCCACCTCTTGGGAAAGCTACCGAGCCGCGATGCTATTTTAAGGTAACGGTATTTACATTTCGAGCGTGCGGAGCCGTGAAATCACACTTGAGATTGTCGCTCGGAGTCAAAACACCAAATGGAAGGAGTCACAGTGAGGAGCCCAATGCTGTCAAACAACGCCGGAGCCCTCGCTGTGAGCGATGGGGGACAGCCAATCACCTTAGGTCTGGCCCCCACCCCTGTCCTGTCAAGACCACCAGGGCCCGCCGAGTCTCAACAAGAGAATCCACAGTCATACAAAGTCGTGCAAATGAATTTACACGAAGCGTTTCCAACTCTCAGGTGTAATTAAAAGTAAAAACAAGACGAGAGATGATTAAAATGAATGGAAGGAGGTGAAGGGGGCCAATCGTCCAATCAAGGCACAGCTTTGGATTTAAAGGCGCAACGCACAATTTCTATTCCAGGAACGGACACAAAGGGTGGACATGCACTTCAAACAAAAGAAATCATCCCACTTGAAATTCTCCACCAGATTATAGCTGGAAGCTAATTTGCATCCGCGGCCTGTCGGGAGGTCACGGCTAAAACAAACAAACAAAACAAAACACACAATAAACGCCGCAGAGTGAAGAGGCGGAACAATTAATCAAAACGACAGCCATCGCAAGGCGCGCCAAACGCAGCATCCAAATCTCATGGTGACATTCAGCAGAGGAAAAAACAGAAACAGAAACAACTGCATGCTGGGAGCCGGAGTCACGACAACAGAGGACGACCACGTGGGTCAAATAGAAGCAGGTCTTCTAATTGGTGCTGATTTGTGGCGTTAGCGGAGAAAGCTGCCGGTCGTGTTCTGGAGGGAACGTCCTGACAAACCCCTCTCCCCCCCGGGTGTTGGTGTTGGTGTGGGGGGGGGGGTCATGTGGCTTTTATGGCTGTACTTATCTGTGGAGCTGCAGGCTGTCAGTCAGACCTTCACAGCTCACATTATTGCATTAGGACAGAAAAGTCCAGAAACAGGCATCCGGCTGGGTTCCATTACGATTCACCTGGGGGAGGGGGGGGGGACAGCACCTTTTATTCTCAGGTGAAGTCAAGACAATAAAAGGAGGAAAACTTGTCAGTTTATGTAGAGGGGTGGCCTTACAGTCGGAGTCACGTCCACAATATAAAACAAAATCCAGCAAAACCGTCGAGAAAAATCACTTAACCCCCCCTCCATGCTCCCCCCCAGCCCCGGTGTTGGGTATGAATGGATGATTCCAGGGTGTGTGTATGCTAACGTGTAATAAAAGTGCCATCACTGACACGTCGTCACAGAGATTCTCATTTCATCCGTCCGCCGTGAAGCAAGGTCGGCCCACACCTGGGCCCCATCCAGAATGACCCCCGCCCCCACCCAAGATGATGGTAAAGAGGCTATCTGTGCACGATGGTGCGATCTTGTTGGTGTCAATCTTGTAGCATGTAGCGTGTTAGCATGTAGGATGTTTACTCCGTCAACGCTGTGGGTATCTGGCTGTGGATTGGTTTATGGGATTTGGACAGGAGCAGCATCGGCAGCGTGACGAAGGAAATTACCCAACATCACACAGACGCTAAGACAAACGCTACCCCACGGCTGCTGCTTCTGATTAGAGGAGGCTCTTCTGTATCTAACAATCAAATCAATATGTGAAAATATGAGCAGAGTTCTCTGTGAGCGTCAGCGCCGTCTTGATATACGGGTCGGAGAAGCTCCAAAGACGATAAAACGGAGATTCGCTTAGTTGACTGGAATGTTTTTAAATGTATTTTTTTTCCAAAACCGTGTTGAAATTCGCTGTCAGTACAGCCAATATCTCCCCGTCCAAAAGTTTTCTGTCTCCTTTTGCTGATATCTGATATTACTGAATGAAAACAAGAACATATTAAAGGACGTTTGCTCCACAGGACGGTCAAAGGTCGTTCATTTACTCGTTGACGAAGGGAGGTAAACTGGAAGAGACTGGATAGGAAGTGTGACCTAAAAACACGGGTACTTTCAAAATAAAGCAAGAAATAAATTCAGAACCCGTGTGGAACTGAGCTGTTATTCCTCCGTTCTCTAGTTGCTCGTAAGCTGAGAAGCAGAGTAAGAAAACATCCCGACGAACGCCGTCGGACCAAACACGACTGATACTGTGAGCGGACGCCGCTGCCAAACCTCTAATGCAGTGAACAGACAACCATCAGTAATAAGAGGCAGCCGATGGCGCCCAGCGGGGTTCTGCTGGTCCTGATGGGCTGGATTCACACAAACCAGTCTGGGTCGACTTTAAACTGATGCATGCTGGCGTTAAAGCTCTGTTAATTCCATCTTTTATATTGTTTTAATAAAATCTGTATGTAAGCATCCGACAGCGTTCAGACTGGTTCTGATCGAATCCCCCAGGTTAAATAGATTAAACATTCCAAATTAAAAAAAGAAACTTTCATTATCTTGATATAAAAATGACAGGATTACATTAAATTTATGGATGTGAAGTCGCCGCCGCGGGTCGATGCTCGGTGATGTCATCTGACGGCCGGTTTCTCAGCCACCTTCTAATTTTATGACGTCTCTCCGGCTTTAACTCTCCTGCATCTGAATGGGATCGGAACATGTGTGACTTTGTGCCAGGAGGTCTTGACTCGTCTGGTTTTCACACAAGACTTCCAGTTTTATTTTCTTCTTCTGTTCTTGGGACGGTCCCAGGATTCCCAGTTAAGACTCGGCCTCGGCCTTCAGTCGCTGGAAAATCCTAAAATTTGTCACATTCACAGCACCGGACGCAACTTTTATCGACTATCACATGGAAGAGGTTGGTTTTTGTCCTGGTGTAACTTGGGGCCTCTAAAGTGTGTCATGTATATCAGTCCCAGATGATGATGATGATGATGATGATGATGGATTCGTCATTCTTTGGGTTTTCTGTGCCGGAGTATAAAAGTTCTCCTAGCCTCACAAAACTGTAAAAGCCTTTTTTTAAGGGCCAAACAAATCTTCACATCCTCAGAATATCCCAAATCGATGGAGTTGACCTATGAAATATTATTAAAGTTATATCTTTAGTCTCCTGCAAACACTTGCATGTCATTGAGGATGAGCTCATTTGTTAATATTAAATATAAAGTTCTTGAAGCCAGGCACTTGAATCCGTTGAGATCGTTGGTTCCCACAGCCGTTTGCCGCCAACTGTTGGTGACCCGTGTGGAAACTCCAGGTGCGCTGGTGGATATATTCTTATTGCGATCTTTAACCTGTAGTAAAACGTAACCCTCGTCTCTGACGGGAGGATAAATAACCCGGGGGATGTGAACGCTTCCCAGTCGGCCTCTCTCCGGCAGCCAGCGGTCTCGGCTGAGCTTTGATTTACTTCTGTCGTTCTTTTCTGCATTGAAACTGAACGGTTTGGGTTTGTGGCGGAACCATAACAGCTTTCACTCCAACTGGACTCACGTCTGGGATTTTGGGGGTTCCCAACTCCAGAGATAAAGACGTTGTCGGTCGTGGTCTGTGGTGCCGTCGTTCCCGCGTTGCCTCATGAGATCCCTTATTCCTTTTTTTTTTTTTTTGTGGTCGTTTCCAGTCAGATCTGTCAGAACTCGCTTAAATGGGACCGACCCCGCCTCAGTACATTTCTATTTTGTCCGTCTAAAGCTGTTTGAATCAATCCACTGGAGTTAAAGACAGTTTTTTGAAGACTTGTCACCTAGCATGGTTAATACGCTGGGACAAGACCAGCCACCACGAGAACTGAAGAAGCCTCTTAGATGAGAAGCATCTGTCATCAGCGTAGAGTGTAAACTTTATATATAAAAGTCAGATTAAACTGCAGACTAGGAAGTTCCCGGATTGCTAACCAACGGCTATTTTCACCATTTCATCGTTATCTCATCCAGATCCAGACGAGCGACGGTAAAAAGATGAAGAAACGTATTTAAAACATGTCAGTAAAAGTGAATAAATCTTTTCTTCCTCGTACAGGAAACCACAGGAAGAACGACGGGGTTATTATGGGATTCACAGATCGCCCACTGTTCCTGGAGATGTCTCATTTTCCCGCTGTCATTAGGAGGGACAGGTTCCATTCCTGTCTATCCTCAAGCTTAATCAGAACCAGGATGGCCGCGTGCACTCATCACACTTAAAGACTCGCTAAGACTTTGACTCGTCTCCTGGGCTTCAGGATTACTGGTGGTTCTGTTTCACCACCCAAACAGCGGGAAATAAAGAAAGGAAGGAGGGGAGGGATGGAATGAAGGAGGGAAAGCATTCCCACCCTCCTCCTCCTCCTCACTGAAGATGTAAAAGAGAAAGAAGCTGAACCACCGGAGGGATTTGAAGCATCTGGACAGCAAAGAAAAAGAGGATCGTCCACATTAACAGTGAAGCGCGCTGCGTTTTGTTTTTCTTTTATTCCCAGCATGCTTTGGGTACGACCGTCTCCAGATTCCTCCGCTGAAACCTCCTGCTCTGGAGATGGAGCACAAACATAATTGGACGTGACTACATATGTGGGAAACTGAGATGGATTGGGTCCCGATCGATCCCAGTAAGTGACCGTCTGCTCCGGCAGGTCCTTCTTCCTCTCCAGCTCTCATCTTCGCCACATCATAACCCCCCCCCCCACAACTCGATGTCTATACGGGCTCATTAGCGTCCGATGGGGGGGGGGGGCATTACAGGAACCACCTGCCCACTACCATCACATCACTCTGTACCCCCCCACGGCTCCCACCGAGCGTATACACTCCATACCAACCTCAATACCATCCACTTAAAAGCTTCTCACTCTCCAACCTTATGAGATTAGGGTAAAGGAGACGGAGCAAACACCAGGATGGGGGGGTAGGGGTGAGCCGGTGGGGATGGGGGGAGGTGAAGACTACGGTCCGAAGAGTTGGTGAGCAACACAGAGCATCCCAGTCAGTGACAATGAGGGGTGAGGACGGCGTGGGGAGGACAGAGGAGCGATTCAACAGGGCGGAAAAATGAAATCTTTATGATGATTCGCTGAAGATATGCGACGTCCCGCCGCGATTTTATACGAAAGATGTCCCGAGGGTGTATCGAGGGGGGGAAATGCACCATCCCGGATCGAGCCCCCGAGTGGAACGGCGCCGGCGTATAGGCCACGCATTCATGAGGCAGCCGCGAAGAAGGCTTTTATTTGACATGAATAGAATACGCACGTGTATTCTACGAATAAAATTGTCTTTGAATCGGATTTCCTAACAAATCCTGACTGGGAAAAAGACGGCGTTGATTGCGCTGATCATGCATTATTCATACGTTACGTATGATTGTGACGGGTGGATCAAACAAAAGCAAACATCATATGGTCGCCACGTGAACCTGAAACAAATTTTCACACACAAAGGTAGATTCAGGTCCGGTTTTTGACGCAGTTTAAGCAGCATGTCCTTTTTTTAATCAATGTTTGATCCAGAGTCACTCCAGTTTCCGACGCATTCGCATCTTTTTCCGCTTTCAAAACATCACCGTCCTTCTTCTCATTTGTATTTCGTTTCTTCCCACGTCAATCGGTCATTTATGAAACACTCGCCCGTCCAGCTGGAGGAGATTAAAAACCGCACATCATCACAACCTCCAGACTCTGCCAAGAAAACGATTCGATTTTTGAAACCTTTCGGCTTTCTTTCTTTTTCTTTTTTTTTTATAATTTGACATTTCAAACGTCATTCTCACCATACTTAGCGCTCATTTGGCTCCGTGTAGCTCATGTCTAACATGAGCACAATAACACACCCGCAGCTGGTCAATCTCAATTTCTCAGACCTCGTATTACGGTTTTTTTCTCATATGACAAAATAATTGGATGAGGCTGATGGACGGAAGAAAGATGGAGGTTATTTCTAATGGCGACACTTTGTGCACCTTGAAGCCTGACTTTAGCCTAAAAACCCGCTGGTTCTTTGTGACGACGGCCTCAATCAGCTGATCGGCGGCCTTTCCTTTCATCTTAACCACAGGACCTCAGGTGGGAGGAGCCTAAAGGCGGCCGATAACACCCGAGCTGAGAGATAATGTGGCCTCATTTTCTCAGATTTCCGGGGTTATTTACTAAGGCAGCAGCGGCGACGCCACGCTGAGATAAATCGCTCCCGCGGCACGTCGTGACTTGCTCCGCGTCAGGCCCGCCCCGACTCCTTCACTTCCCCAGGTCGATTTCCTCTCCTTCCTCCTCCTCCTCCTCCTCCTCCTCCAGCGGCGGTGGCGGCGGCGATGGATGAGTCAGAGAGAGTTACAGCAGGAGAGAGAATTAATAAAATGAAAGAGCGAGGAGCCTCCCTGGCATTCGCTGATGGCACACTTGATTTAATTTAGACTTTTTTAATCTAAGCCTGGCGAGCTGGGCTTGATGTCTCCTCCTCCTCTTCTTGGCAGGTGATGTATTTATTTATTTATTTTGTTTTTTTTAAGCTTTCCAGGGAGTTCTAATTGTTTTAAGCGCTTCCTGGGCCGGTGTCAGGCGTGAAGGAGAACAGAAGGGTAGCGGGCGCTGACTCGTCTTACAGAAAAAAATGCACAAAAACGTCAAACGCCGCGCAACTTAAACGATCCAACGCCTGATGATTCATCAAAGCGCAGCGGCAGCAGGTACAATGAAGTTTTCACGACTCGCCTCGCGCCCACGCAAAACATCAAAAAGAGCGCGGTCGGGTTCCCGATAGGTGACCTTCGTCTTTTCGGAACAGGTGCTAGTTTGCGAGCCGTTGGAGGCTGCGGGGTCGTGATGAGGAATTTCTCATTTCGCTGGTGTTGACTGAATGACGGACCGGAGGCAGGACGGATCTAACAATATCCACGCTGTCGCTGATTTTATCCATTAGCGGCAAAAAAAAGTTTCAAAAGTGATGCTATCCACACACACACACACACACACACACACACACACACACACACACACACACACACACACACACACACACCTCAACATGACCTTTTTATTAAAGCCGAAACAACACAAATAAAAGATTGTTTTATCAGCCGCACAATCGAACGGATGTCAGCTTATAAAAAGTTCACTTAAGGCGATAAATCTAATTTAATATCTCGTTACTGACGCCAACAAAGTGCTGCACGAGGATCGAACAGCGATCGACGACACTGATCAATTATTCATCCGATACTCGGGTCTACCTCTAATGGCGTTTTCTATATATTTAATTCATTAGAAGCAGACGGGTTCAGCGTTCCCATAATTCCCTTGTTTCAACTCCGTCCTCCAGGAAGCGTCTGGTGGCGGTCGGATCGGGATCGGTTCGGTTTCTCTTGACAGAACCCAGGCAAGCGATGGGCGATCCATTACGTTTGTTCATCTCATTAGGGTCGCGTTAACGCTTTCATCTGATTGGGGGGGAGGGCAGAGTGTTCCCGCCTGGTGAGCGGCGAGGCTAATTGAGTGTGTATTCATGTGTGCGATGAAGGGAGTGATTAAAAGTGTGTGTCTGAGTGTGTGTTTATTTTCCAGGAACACGCCTGAAAAAATAAACCTGGAAAAGCAAGAAAATCGTTTCCCTTCCTCCAGAGCAAGGTGTGTGGGGGGGTGTCTTGTATTCTCCGTTGATCCATGTCAGGCCCGACCGGGTTCCGATCGAACCCCTTCCTCCCTTCGCAGCAGTCGGACATCCACGCGCTCTAAATCACGACCTTTGACCCCCTGACAGCGTGCGACGGCGCTGGAAACATATTTCCCAGCTTGTGATTGTGACGGATTAGCCGGTACATAAATCACGCCACGGAAAAAGTAAAAGTTCGCCGAGGGATTGACGGCGGTGGAGCGTACGCCTCGGGCGCTGAACCGAAACCCTCCTGTTTTTCAATTTCGGATGAAACTCCAGCTTCACCATAAATTAGCCCCAAAGTCTCCACGTGATCTCTGAGAAGGAACGCCGCGCCGTGTGCAGCCGATGCTTCTAATAACGGTAAAATAATAAATAAATGAAATAAAATAAATAATAATAATAAAATAATTAAAATTATAAAAATAAATAATAAAATAAATAAAATAAAATAAATAAAATTAGATTCCAGATAAAAGTCCGATTGGCGTCTTCGTAGGACCACTTTGGGTTTTTATTTTTGCAGTGTCAGAAACAAAAAAAAGAGACTGACGTCAAGTTATTTCATCCGTAGTGGATAAAATAAATGATTGTTCTTCATTTCGCGCGAGAGCTGATTCAGATCAACGGGGATTTGTACCACTTCCTGTCCAGCTGTTGATGCAGGGGTTAAAGTTTGCGTGTAATTGAAGCAGAGATCGCCCGATAGAGGGTGTTTGTGTGTTTGCAAGCATTCCTGGAGATATTAGTGAAACCCTACGGAGAGGCCGAGCGGGAGCGGCGGGGGTCCCCGATTGCCTGAGAACCCAATCCGGCTGTTTCTTTAAGGATCAATTCATTCCCTTCTGGTCCCCCCCCACACACATGGAACCGATAAAAACCTGAGAGCAGACGGTGTTGCTGAACAAAATACATGGACTCCATGCTGGGAGACACAGAAAAGAGAGATGACGGGTGTGTGTGTGTGGGGTGTGTGTGTTCAGAACGGCCGGATAGTCTTTCACCGACGTCTCAAAGCATCAATCGAGTCTATTCTCCTTATCTACCGCAGGGAAACTAGATGAATGGGCCTACTTGGGGGGGGGGGAGTCAGCGGGAGAATGACAGCTTCCATTAGGTCATCCAATAACGTATCGCCGTTTAAATAGAATCGCCCAATGAAACGTTAACCCTTTAAGAGGGGCTGCTGGAGTTTACAAGCATCAAATCATAAAACCCAAGTAGCTGATTAAGGGGTGCCAAACGCAACCCCAACGCGATCCGAGCGCGACGCGCAAAAAAATATACGCAACTAATAAAAATATCATGTCGGGGAATTCCGATTTTTGCCTTTTTGTACGTTTTCCCTTCGGCCTCTTTTGGCCTTACGGTTTAGAAAGCTTTCATCGCTCCATATGGGGAACAGTTCAGAGTCTAATCAGGCCGGTGTGTCGTTCGTCTCCCCAACCCAACTTCGAGAGGGTTGCCATACCGCCCGAATGACGGGACCAAAGGCGCCAATCGCTTTTCGGGGGAATCACCTCCACATGTGCCGCAAATGGAAGGTGTGGATGGGAGCGAAGCTGTGAGGCTTTATCCGTGACCGGAGCTACCGGGTGGGGGCTGACAGCCGGTCGTTAACACAGGTATCATCTCTCAAACACGGGGATCAGATCAAACGCAGTAGAGCTAAATGAAAGGAGACAAAAAAAGCCTCGGGGGTAAAGGGGGTCACAGAGAGACCAACTCTCAGTTTTACCTCAGAAAAGATCGTAAAGGAGACGACGTTAAAGTATGACTAATGGATTGGTGTGATGATATCTGGCCACGCCGACACCTCTTCTATGATTAAACGTCAAGTTCATATATTTACATCTAGTTATGAAACCTCGCTACGTCCGTGTCGGAGAAGGATTTCTGTTTTCACGGAGACAAAGAGAGAGATAAAGCGCATTAGACTCGCTGAGCACCAGCAGAGCGGCGCTGATAAGTCCGTTTATGCGATTGAATCCATTACCCGGCTGCAGGTCGGCTGCTGCGGGAGAAGATCTTGATCGATGGCAGCACCCCGGATTGAATTACAAATTGAGTTTGGCGGGGTTGCTTTTCCCCGTTTGATTTCTGCAGTGTCCCGCCCACCACCACCACCCCCTACCCCCCAGCGGGGCTCCACTGCAGGCTATTTACAGTGCCCTCTTCCTGGGTAAGTTAATAACGCCAGTCCAGCCTGGACTTCACTGGACTGCCCCCCCGAGTCATTTGGGTAGGAACTGCTCCGACACGCCCAATCAATCACCAAATGGGGAAGGAGGTCGACTCTGCCGACCCCCCCCACAACTCATGGCCTCTCGGTCCGATCAATACCAGGCATTATTCTGATCATAATCGCATTAGGTTTTTGCATCGGGCAGCGAAACGTCCTCCCGCAGGACCCACTTACTGGCAAGAGCTTTAATGCCTCATTGTTGATTCATGTATTTGGCTAAATTGCCTAATTGCACAACTCATTGACTTTTAATTAATGGATTGAGTCTGCTGGACTGTTGCTCACCCCCCCGACAATGAAAACATCCAATGTAGGAGGGATCCACCAAACACAAGGGGGCTTTGAACCAAATTCGATAAAACTCATAGTCTCAGCCTGACCTGGGACCAGCAGGATCTGGAGCTCTTACACCATTTACTTTTTTTTTTTGGTGTGTAATGAAATTGCGGTTCTTGCCCACTTTGATTTTAAAAAACCTTTTTTTTTTTAATCATGTAAAGGTTCGGGTAGCAGCTAAGTGAGGTGTGTTTAGATTGCTTGCGGGTGAGGACTCCGGGGCGTATGGCATGCGGCGCGCCGGGGGCTGCATACTGTACTTGTTAATGGCTCCACCGCAGGAGTCTAACGAGGGATACGCAGTCAGGATAATTACACTAAAGGTCGTGTTTCCCTCCATTACAGTCGAAGGTACGATGAGAGGAGCGGCGGTCCGACTCCGAGGTCACAACGTTTGGCAGGCAAGTGCGAAAAATGTCAGCCAATTTAACAACCTTTCTTCACGGAGCCCCAACCGCAGCCAACCCACCCGTTTAACCCAGTTGCACCCTTATCCACTACCAACACTCCACCCCCCCATCCACCCACCCCAGACAGGCCTGGAAGCCCACGGGGGGTGAAACCGTATCAGGCTGCCACTGAGTGGCAGTGAGTCTCGCTCTGATCGCGAATACAAAGTGATGAAAAGTGTTGGGACAGCGTGAGAGCGAGGGAGAAATACGGCATGAAGAGACATTTCTGTCAGGCGTCTGGAGGGCAGCCGTTCCTTTGTGTGAGAATAAAACGGGAATTCTCCTCACGGCCGAGAGAAGAGAGGCCGGTGATACAGTAGGGCGCATGTGTCGAACTCTAGGCCCAAGGGCCAAATGTGCCCCCCGAGAGCATTTACGTGGCCCCAGAGAGCATAAAAGGTCAAAGTGTCTAAAAATAAATAGGTCAAAAGTGTGCTTTAACCAAAACTACATTTCCCACAATGCATTAATCAAACCCATTTGAACATTTTAAAAGTTTTTAACAAAGTTAATCTTTTAACTTGTGTTTGATGTTGTTTTTCTTTATTCACTTGGATAGTTTGATCCTTGATTGACGTAGTTCTGTGGGTATAACAGAGCAACAAGCAAACACATTTTTTTCTGTGTAACTGTAATGTTTGTAACTTGAAAAAGTAAAAAACTCAGAGTTATATAACATTAAGGAGTAGTTACATTTATTTTACATTAAATTGAGTTACATTTAGTTACATTTATTAGTTACATCTGACTCTTTGAGGACAGCCGTTATGCTGATGTGGCCCTCCGTGAAAATGAGTTGGACACCCCTATAGGTTCATACATGAGCCTACGGGACATAAAAGTCGCATTTTTGATACTTTCATTTAAAGAA
The DNA here is from genome assembly GCF_040054535.1 of Antennarius striatus. NCBI lineage: Eukaryota > Metazoa > Chordata > Actinopteri > Lophiiformes > Antennariidae > Antennarius > Antennarius striatus. The sequence goes on from NC_090791.1 coordinate 2,911,257, forward strand.
GAGCTACATAATCCACTTTTTTCTATTTTTTCAGACAGATGTTTTCTCGGTTTTTAAATTATTTCTGCCAGCAACTTCCCACCTGTTGATATTCCGCGCTTAGAACGCTTTTATAACCTTGATCCACGTTTCGCTTTCATAGCTGTGATCAAATATCTTTTTGTTCGAGGGCGACCTGGCAAAGAGAGGAACTTAAAAAACAGTAAATCAAACAGATTTAACACGCCAGGATTAAATTAGAATTAAATCAGGACCATTAAGGAGCAAATTGAAAGAAGATCACATCGATCGAGAGAACTTTTTTCACCTAGCGGTTCACTTTATTCTGAGAACAATCACGGCCAGTCAGACGAGTTTCAGAGAAAACCCCGAGATGAAAATCAAACGAGAATGATGAAATGCCTAGAAAAGTTTTGATCGCTCTTAACGCTAAACGTCTTGATTTAACTTTAAACAGTTTCTTCATGTGGTCGTGATGTGTTCATCGTGTTAATCAGCGCTCGCTATCTGAAGATGGGAAACCGAACGGGAGGAAGGACGATGATGATGATGATGTCACCTGTACTGGAAGGAGACCCCACATTCACCGTCTGTGTTGAAAATAAAGGCGGGTCAAAGGTCGAATCTGAAGGCGACCGTGAGGTCCCTTAAATCAATAACCGGCTCCTCTATCGCAGACTTAGATGTTTGTCTTAGACGGTCACCATGGAAACCACCAACACACTACTCTGCGTAATTGCATGAGAAAAACCCAAAGAAGGTTTGCTGATGACCAATTACTGAGTCTGGAGGGGGGGGTGGAGATGATTGGGGGAGGGGGCACACAAATTGAGCAGCAATTACAGTAATCATCATTACAGATTTTTGCATTACATCCAACAGAGAATGTCTAAACCTCGTTGTTAAACCGAAAGGGACGGCGTGACTTCGACGCATTCACCGTCCTACAATGAAGATGACGACAACGTGAAATAATTAGTCAAAGTGAAACCCCCCCATTTCAAATTCCGCACAACGACGACATGATCAGACCCGATGTGTAGCCATAATCATCCCGCAGATGTTTTATCGGCTGTTTAATGACGACCATATTAGGAGCGGACGATTTAACGGCCGACGTCAACGGCTGTGATGGATTTTACCTGCTTTTCTTCCACCTGTCGCCCCGCAGCATCTCCAGGAGATTTACAGCGACCTGCGGAGGCGCGGCAGTCCCACTCAGTCATTGGCTCGACTGTACAGTGGAACCTCTGCTTACAAAAGTCTCTATTTACGAAACGCCTCAACAGGAAAATATTGCCTCAAGTTACGAAAGAAATTTCGAGTCTACTTACGTAATTTTCTACTTACGTAATTTCTTCCAGAACCAATTAATTTCGTAAGTAGAGATACCACTGTATATCATGTGACCTGCGCAGAGCTGATTGGCTGGTTTGAATTTTGAAAACAACTTCAGCGTTTGCTTTTCCATTCGTGCAACATCTGAAGTTTCCTCAAACCACGTTGTGTCTTTATCTAGCGCTCCATTATCGACAAGCCGCTATCGCAACCGTCGATTACTTCAAGCTGCATTCACAGTCGGCTCAAATTGCCTGTCGTTTTGAGCTTCATCGAACCCGACGCCGAGCCTTCTAACCTGAACCAGCTGCATGCAGATAGAAGCCGTCTTCTTCTCGTAGGGATCTCATTACATGATGCACGAGGAAACTGTCTCCATCCCAGAAACATCACAAACGACAGGAGAGCACTTAGGAAAACATCTCGGGGTGAATTGCTTCAGCACCTGCTGCAATCTGCAACACATTTTGGGCTTTCTTTACATACATGAAGTAAATTAATCCCACATTTCTGCTCTCGTTTAATCCCAGCCCACTTTTGGTGAAGTTCAAAAGCAGATTTCTTCTCACATGGAAACCATCCCATAACACTTCTCTCAGGGGTAATAATTGGGCGAAAGTTGATGAACAAGCGACTCATTTAGGTTTTGGTGACTCCAAAAATCGTTCCACCGTTTAAATAAATCGACCCTTGAATGCAAACCGCATAGAAGCACTCAGTAGATTGGTATTAAACTCTGCTGTGACCGCCTCACTACGCACTAAAAAAAGTCCCTTTGCATAATTAATGAGGCACTTGGGTCCAAGTACCGATTATGAGGGGCACAAAGGCGAAGTCCAATGGAACGCCGCCGCCATCTGCTCCGAGCACGGCGGCCCAACCGGGAGAGAGACATAAGTAAAGCCGAAGCTGCCGGCCCACGTGCCGACCAGGACCAGCTGTGGCTTTGTCAGGACTGCACTACGAACAGGATGTTTCCGATTTGGACGCGGAGCGATCGGAAAGAGGAAGAAACGTTACAGGAAGAGAGGAAGGAGGACAAAAAAAGGGGGAGTGAGGACATGAGATGTTTAGGAAGAAATGCTTTTTAAAACTGAAAAATGCACACAATCACAGGAACAAAGACGCAACGGGGTGACGAAAAATCGTCCAATTAGAGGCCAGAGCGGATTTAACCTCTTCCTGATTGATCTCAGACCCCCCGATAAGGAGGAAGCGAGGAGGCGAGAATCGGGCTGGAGTAAAGCCGAGCGTCTGTTGGGAGGGATCGGCGGGTTTTTGGAATGCGTTTGACAGTAAATCACTTCCTGTGAGGAGAAGTGAAAGCATGAGGGGACGGGACAGCGGAAAAAGAGGGATGTAGGTTGGGGGGGGGGGGATCAGAAACATCTTTTGATTATTTCGCTCGATGGAAATCCGAGAAATGTTGTAAATAACGCAGCGAATGTAAACGAAACATGGCGGTGGACACAGTAGCTTTAAATTGAGATAATAGAGCGATTATTAGCGCTCAGCAGAAGCCCGCTTTGCGAGGGCGTCCATCAAGCGGCTGTAATCCATCCCCATCTGTGAGAGCAGAGCGTTTCAATCAGCACACGGGTTCCTGGGAATTCAACAACGGAACTCACCAAGTCGTAAAAATCAACCATTTTTATCACAAATTTGGAGCAAATGCGAAACGAGCCTCACGCCGAGGGCGACCCGCCGCCAATCACCATCCCGCCTCGCCGAGCCGCGCCGCCGTCAGGTATTTAAATCCAGCCTCATTATGTGAATTACAAAGGAGGAGGCGCACAATAGACGCCAGCCGACGGGTTTCTCCTCTTTATTTTTCCTTTTGTCGTCGTTCTGTTCGGTCTTGGATGGTTGCCTGATGCAGTTTAAACAGAAACAGAAGACTGTAATGGAAACAAGCTGCTGTCTCCTAAACAAAGGCATCAAATAAAAATAGTCTAAAATAGTCCAATGTTCCTTTTTTTTATCACTTGCAATCAATCGACCGACGGCGAAAGTGAACAATTGCTTGATTTTTCCATGCATCTAAACCTGCATTTATGTGTGTATGTGTGTGTGTGTGTGTGTGTGTGTGTGTGTGTGTGTGTGTGTGTGTGTGTGTGCGTGTTTTATACAATGGAGGTATGAGTGTGTGTCCGTCGTTATCATTAAACACCTACTGATCTCCTCATCCTGGTTCAAAAGCAGAACCTCAAAAACTGATTAATAGAAATAATTTTATAATCACTTTAATTATTATAATTATTATAAGTATATATATATATATATATATATATATATATATATATAATATACAAATAAATAATATATAATTAAATATATAATTAAATATAATTTTCTCTTATTTCTCCTCCCTTCCAGACAGAAGCTGGGGGGTACGTAACCCCTACCGGAGTCCCGGATGACCCCCGGCAGCAGGATTAGCAGCGTTAGCCAGGAAACCTTCGTGAAGCTAAAAGAGAAACTCCCCAACGCTAAAAAAAAGTCTCTACCTTTGAGGCCACCCATACTCAGGATGCCCCCCCACCCCCACCCCCCCTCATTACTGGCTGCCCAGCTCAGCATGTCGGAGTCAAGGTCATGTCAACCTATTTCAAACACATATGTAACCATACACACACGTGTTGAGCAAAAATGGTTGGGAAAATAAACAACAACAGACACGCCTCTAAACAGCTTCATTCGAGCCGTTTTTTTCGATTATCAGTTAAAGTTTAAAAAACTCTTTTGAGCTCTCACAGATGTGACTTTGATAAATCTGAACCTGGGGGCCGCTCTCGTTCACACGTGCGATAAAACATCTGCGTAAGCAGCGGCAGGTTGTGTTACAACCCATATAGAATGCTAATGCTGCATCTTTGAGCCGCGATGGAGTCGTCAAGCCGGCGGCGGGGGGGGGGGGCCATCCATCATGTACTGGGTGCCGAGGCTCGGCGGTGGAGGTCGAAGGTCTCAACCCAAATGACATCAGATAAGAAAAGTGGAGGATGAATTACCTCCGTGGAAAAAAGTTCCGTCAAACACGAGGAGGTGAAGCGAGAAGGTGCTGCAGAGATCTGTAAATAAAACATTCCCCCTGTCCGTCAGGCGTCCCTTCAATCACCCCGCGTGTCAAGCTAACGCTAATAGCGTTAACTTCAGTGATTGGTTTATGTAAACAGGACCGGTCTGACCCGGTCAACCGTTAAGACTCTCAATGGACTCCATTTTTATATATTTGAAGAGCTGTAAGTTGATTTGAAACCGTCGTAAATCACATGACTTCCACTAGGGGTCGCCACCGAGCAAAGATCAGATATATGAGATGTAAGTAAACTCGACAAACAATCTATATTACGAGAAAATAATTCAACAAAAAGACTACAGACGTTAAAAATAACCCTAATGAGGAAGAACCGTCTGACTCGGAAACCAAAAATCTGGAACAACGGGGAATAAACCACAAACGGTAGCGAGCTTGACAGGTGAGACGGTTAATGAGCCAATCAGATTTCTACCTGCAGGAGGATGGTGACACTTCCAATCCTCTCCAACTATCACTAAATCACATTTACTATGAAATACTTCCCATTTCTTCCACCTCCACCTGATGGAGCCTAATTGTCGAAAGTAAGAAAAAGTTTTCCTGACAACTGCTGACGAATTCCAATTCTAGCAAGACCAGTCGTCTCTCTGTGGACTCCATGCCAGGAAGCAGCAATCTCATGGTGCAAAATCCCACGTGGTCTGGACGCGGATTGAAAATGTGAATGCCACCTTTTGTTTTTTGGGGTTTTTTTCAATGCAAAACAACAGATCTGTGTTTCTTTACCAGCCTATATAAAATTACTGGTTGCTCAGGAAACATCCAGTCAAACCGGAGCTGGAAGGTAATTTATTCCAAATCGTAAAGACTCACAAGACCAACAAAAATTTCATGCCTGTCGTATTTGCGTCGCTAAAACCAAGCGAGGGGTTTAACCTGCGATGAATCAAACAATGGAGAATAAACTGATGGTAATGAGGTGGAGACAGATGCTGGAGTACCAGGGGTCCGTCTCACACATCTCCTGCCAAAGCAGAATAATTATGCTGATAAAAGACGGTCCTGTGGTAATAAAGCAGCCTCGTATGCAATCAAGCAGTGACTCTCAGGCCACTTCATATTCTTTCTACGCACTCACACGGCTGCTGTGAGGAATAATCAATCCTGCTTGTGAGTCACCGTCAGCATATAAGGACCTAATGAGTGTCTGCTGACAAACTGCCTCCACAATAACAACTTCTCCCATCAGATGTTTGCAGGACTGGACAGGCGCCAGTATTTATGTGTCTATACCGAATTATGGAAGGGAGGTGACTCTACTGCTCTGGAACTAGATCTCTCATTACAAATATCTGATATAATATCGTCTCTCTGCTGAAATGATTTCATGTCCTCTGCAGCTGCAGGATGGCTGGACGATCGGTGTTTACCAGGACTGAACTGACATCAGTTAAAATATGAAAAGGTTATTTTCCCAAACGTTCCCACGCAGCTGAGGTCCTTAGTAACCGGCTGCTTACATAACAGATATTACATCATGTTACCTGTTCAGTCCTACCAATGCAGACAGAACAAGATGATTAAATTTTGAATTTATCGAGAACAGGAGTATAGACTTTGGCACAGGGACTCAGACAGGAAGTAGATCCCCAATGGGAGCCATCTGGTGGATTAGGTCCTACCGGGTTGGGGAGGAAGCTTGTCGCTGGTGGTGGTGGTGGTGGTGGTGGTGGTGGTGGTGGTGAGGATGAAGAGGTTGATCTGTGGATGACTTGATGGGAGGCTTGGGTTAGAAGTGGGGGTGTTGCTGGTCGAGGTGATGAACGGTCAGGGAGTCATTTTCAGTCCTTTTTCAGCAAAGTCAAAGCGTTGATGGACGGATGAGATCGCCGGCGTTTTTGTGAGATGATTTAAGACTTTAAGAGAATATTTAGGATTTTATAATGCCTCCACCTCTCACACACATATACATATATATTGATATATCCTGTTACACCCCATGTTTAAGTGGCCTTTCGGGGCGAGCAACACTTTATAAGTGACCCAAATCAACTACAATGACTGCATCCAGTGGGATCGTTACCAGACAAACAATGGAGCGAGGATCACCAAGAGGACGCTAAATTTAAAACACAACCGTAAAAACGAATTCCCTGCTTCAGAGGACTTGAAGAAAGCCATTGTGATGCCAGAAGAGGAGTTCTGAAGCACTTACTTCAGCCCAGGTGCACCTCATGAATAATGGATATGGAGGGAACCCCAAAGAGGGACAAACAGCGTCAGGAATTTGCACAGCTGTAACAAACCTACACGCATCTGAGGAGGGGCAATATTTATGACCAGACTCTGAACGGTGACGGCAACAAGTGGCAACGAGGTGGAAGTTTCCCGACAAAAGCTGCTTAAATTCATGAAAACTCTCGATAATATACAGTTGGAAGCATTTTAAAGACTATAATTACACCATAATAATAGAATAAAAAAAGGTCAGACAGCTCGGACTGGAGCTGTTTTCTGTTCGTATTTAACATTTATATTAAATGTTAACAGAAAGCAGTACTTTAAAAGTTGAGAATTACATTATGACGCAAGTTGGAGGTGAATAACAGAGCTGGTGTTTGGTTGGTGTCCAGGTTCCTGCTGTGGACCGGGAGGTCAGTCGGACAGATGAAGGATGAGTCCTTTAACGCGACCCCGGCTCCACAGGACCCCCCCAGCAGGAGTGGACTAAACTTCAAATACCAACTCTTTGAAAATTCTATAAATGTCATCTTTCTCTCTGAGCGGCGTCGCCCTCTGACATCCACTGCTTCTGCCTGGACTCGGCTTCCTCATCTGCACAATAAATAACACAGCCTCCCCCCCACCCTAGAAGACAGACGCATGTCAAACCAACTAAATGAATTACTCCCCCCGTAACCAAAGTGGTCTAATTTCTTAGTTCCTGCGTCCCCCCCCCCCACCCCCAGGCTGGGATGCAGGACGGGATTCCCTTTCTGCCCGAACCGCTCTAACACCTCCACCCAGTCTGTCGCCCCTGTTTTCCATTCCTGGCAGGAGACGCGGGGGTCAGGTTCAGCCGTACACCCCATTAAAGTTCATGTCGAACACGAGGTGACATCAGTTCGGCTTAATGATGCCTGCTGGGAATTCAAGGGCCGCAGATAATAAGACCATAAAAAAAAACAAAAAAAAACAAAACACAGAATGTATTTAATAACAGCACAGTCGGGGGGCGGGGGGGCAGGGGGGGCAAACATACATACACAAGCAGTCGCAGCACATAAAGCAGCGCGATGGAGGATACGATGTGCTAATTGGTAGCTAGAAATGCTAAAGGAGCAGGAAATGACAACCGAAACGTTTAATTACGTGAGAATAAATGGATAAATAGAAAATATGTAGGAAACACTAGCATGAAAAGCTACTACCCCCCCCCCCACAACCCCTCTTTACCCCCACCCTACAGGGATCAGCGGGTACAGACAATGTAAAGAAGTCAGGTCTTCAACCTTGACCTCTGACCAGCACCTGAACCCAAACTTCACACTTTCTCGCCCCCAAGTCATCCCCTTTTACCCCCCAGGTGCACCAGCAAATACCCCCCCACACCCCTACATGCTGATACCCAATAGGTGGGATAGAGATAAACTGCGAGGCACGGTAGTCGTATCCACCGGCTTCAGATACGACCCCAGAGGCCAGGTTTGCTGCAACGGACACCTGGGGGAGCGGGGGGGGGTGTAATAGACTTGTGTGAATGGGGGGGGGGGGGCAGTGTGAGAATCAGGATGCTCTCCAGTTCAAGCTAAGGAAATGAAAAGTGTTCTCAAATGTTTCCACAACCCAGAGGGAGTTGAAAGACCTCAGTAATCACAACCACACATCTAAAACCCATTGCTGACCCCCCCGCCCCCCTACTACCAACACCACCACCACCCCCACCCCCGCCCCGTCCCCAGACACATGCACACACACCTACACACTGGATTACAGTATTTGAAAACATGGTTCTCCATCTCATTCACAAATCTGGTTTGGATTTTTGGAAACATGCAGCAGCTGAACGACCAAACATGTAGGAGCCCCCCCCCCCGAATCCTGTTGATGCCAGCGTCTAATCCGCCTCTCCTTGTCCTGTTTGGATCACATCCCCTTGGGGGGGTTTGGGAGTTGGGGGTGTCTCAGGAGTGTAATGACTTCCATCCCCATCCAAGATGGATAAATCTTACCTCAACACGTAAACACAGGTAGGACGACAGTAGGACGCTTTAATACCCATGAACAACTATGAAATCAGACGGGAGGGAGGGTGGCGCTCCTGGTCGGGGGGGCTCATTGTCTCCACCCGGCCCCGGCGCTGCCTCCACCTTACCCCCGCTTTAGCGACACACCCTCCCCTAAAAGCTTTTTTAATTATAGCAGCCATTAAAGCTATGGCGGGCTCTGGGTCTGACTGATGGTAGTATATGCACCTCTGCGCCACTGCGTCGGCCACATGCACTAACCACACACACACACACACACACACACACACACACACACACACACACACACACACACACACACACACACACACACACACACACACACACACACACACACACACACACACACACACACACACACGCACGCACGTATGGACAACACACATGTATTTAAATGCACTCGCAGACGCAAAATGCATCGAACAGGAGCGTTAAATCTATCTCATCATCTTCAGAAGCGATGGTGGCGTGACCCCTTTACTCAAGGGATTGTGGGTAGGGGAGGAGGGGGGGGGGGCAGGAATAAGAGACAGAAGAAGAGGAGGGGAGAAGGAGGGGAGTGCAGCTATAAAACACTTTCCAGTGGAGGTGCGCATCTCCTGCTAAAAAAAAAAAAATTAAACAGAAATCTACGTTGAGAAATAAATGTGGGGATAAAGATGGAGAGGACGGCCGATGAGTCACCGTTTAAAACGGATAAGTGTATCATAAAGTAAAAATGAAGACAGTGACATCATGCACATAATGGGTGGGGCATAAAGAAGGCTTATAAATGTGTTTAAATGCTCTACCTGTTTGAACACCCCCCCCCTATTCTGGGGTAGGCCATCTGGCCTACATGAGACACTAATCCAATTGTCACTATTGTAAGAGACGCATTTGACCCCCGGGGGCTTCAGGGGGTCACGCCGGCTTCCTGTTTGGACCAATGGAAGGGGGGGGGGGGACTCCATCCAGCCTGCTACAGCTACCCCTCGGGTTACAACGCCTGGATCTGAGAGCCACAAGCGCCCTCCGGGGGGTGGGGAGTCTCCAGAGGTGTCCATATGTGAGGGCGGGGTTCTCTGACGGTCAACCAGCCACAAACCCACTTCAAAAGAAGCCTTGCCTTTGCACCCCCCCCCACCCCTGGTGGATGACTCAAAGGCTTTGGATTCGGATGACCTTAACCGCGCCTCTGATGCTCGCATCCCAGCTGATAGGGGTGCCTCTGATCCATCCCATAATGCTGTAACTGGAGGACGACGCGTCAGGATGACACGACCACATAGACCAGATGGAGCTGACAGCTGGAGCCCCTCCCTCGTGATGCTCCTATATGATAGATATATGTTGAGACATACTGCAGACCTCTAGACCACAACAAAGACTCTACCTGGTCTGAGTTTGAATTATTCATGCGACGCTTCCTGGTGACGGACTGGACTTTAAAAGGTGTGTCCGTATGGGACCAGATAATCCATCATTATGAAGTATAGCCTTCATTTTAATACTTCAAAGTTTGTTTAGCAGTGATTAACAGCCGCCAGCGACAGAATCGCAGGTAAATTTATACCAGACGTCAACCCCGATGGGTCGTAAAACCAAATGAAAAGTTGCTCGGGTTCTCCTTTAATCACGCTTTCCAAAATGACGGATGTGTTAACCAGGACAAACCACTTCAAGAGTGACCTTTTGACACGGCGTCTATTTCTCTTGGTGGCTTAACCGAGAGTGACGGCCGTTCAGTCGCTCGCGCTGATGAAGCAAATCTTCTGTGGAAAGACGTCTGACAGAAGTAGAAATGGGCTCAGGCTGGAGCCCTGAGGCACTCCGCCGTGATCCAGTAACAGACATGTTTACGAGAAGGCCAGCTGGTTTGTTTAAGGTCAGAGGTTACGCAAAAAGAACGACTGGTTCAAACTGTGTCATCTTATCGAGACCAGAGAGGGAGTGTGAACCAATCCCATTCTGCTTCACGACTGGAAATTGTAAATTGGCTCTGTGGGCTCTGAAAGATATTTATTTTTCCTATCAGTGGGAGGCATGAGGGAAGGTGCCACTGCCAGCGTTAAGATCAAGTCAATCTCACCCCCCCCCCCTCATGTCATCAAAAACCAAACAAACAGCGTTGTAGCGCTGCTGAGTCACTAATGCTTTTAGATGGTCCTGGACCCAAACCAGTGGGCAGGACCAATCAGACGTCCCCTTAACCCATCCTGTAAAAATAATTCACAGATTACTACGAAGATAAGTCGCCACCCAAAGTCAGTGCATGTGCACTGAAGTGTCCAGTTGAGTTAAAACGATGATGATGGACTGTTTTTGAGCGCCACTCCCCTGAAAATGATGTCACGATGTCAAACACAACCCTTTAGACCGGTGGTGTCCACACTTTTTCTATAGGGCCAGATTTGCGAGGTGCAGGACTCCGTTAGCGACAAGTGTCTGTGGAAAAGTCGTCCCAAAGGCCGTGATCTGACCAACTAGTTGGATCACGACCAACTGAACCAACTTTTTCTTGAAGGATAACATTCAGATGTTTTATGTGAAACAAAAAAAAAATCAAAAGTCTTGTATCCACTCAGTTTTTGACTGTTTTTGCATCAGTTGTTACTTTACAGACCCAAACTGTGCAATTTCCACATTAAGAGAAAAATATCACTACAGTGTGGTTCTACACACACACACACACACACACACACACACACACACACACACGTCACCTTTGACCAAGCATCTCCTGTGACGTCAGACAAACCGTTCATTAGAACCAATCTCTCAGCCTCCGTACAGGTGCCAGTGGTCATCAACCATTAGGGGGCGCTGTGGTGTTTATAATTGATCACGACCGCTAGTGGACACCAGCTGTGAGTCCACACATGTAGCACAACCTGTGTCACAAACCATCATCCTCATCATCAGGTCTTTATGCGACTTGTTTTACCTCCAGGTCTTTGATTTTCTGCTCCACTGACGAGATCTACTTCTGTGGTGGTGATTTTTAAAGGACACACTGCCATCTACTGACATGTCATGCATACTACAGTATTTTCATTCATGTTTATGTATCACAGAGAGAGGCTGTGTGAACATATGACCATTTCAAAGTGTAAGGAAAAAAACTTTTCAGCAAAAACATCATAAAAAATGTCTGAAACCATGTGTGAACAAAGATCTCTGTGTCGCTCTTGATGCCAGTGAGCTCTTATACGCTGTGTTTTTGTATGAAGTATCGCTCACCCCTGTCCCTGACTGTGTTGAGCGGGTAGGCACCCAACCAAGGCTGTTTTGAAAGTCCATTGATCCACAGGATGGTGAATTTGTTGTGGATTTCAGAGTCCTAACAGGCCTGGGTTGTTATGGTTCTGTTGAAGTTAGGGTTAGAGTTCAAGCTAAGGTTGAGATATCACCTAAAGTCAGGGCTGCTGCTAGGTTTAGGATTAGGGTTGCAGTTAAGGTTGAGGTTGCAACTAGTTTCAGTGTGAGGCTTAGCTTAGGTTACGTTTGCAGGTGAGGTTAGGGTTAGAGTTTCAGCTACATTTAGGGTGAGGTTTGGGTTAGGGTGAGGATTTAAGTTGCAGCAAGATTTAGCGTTAGGGTTACAGTTGCAAGTAGAGTTAATTTTGCAACCCTAACTTCAACTTAAACCTGACCCTAACCTTGATCCCTTACCTTCCCCCAAGTTTCACCCTTAACCCAAAACCCTACCCTAACTCGGGCTTTAATGCTAACCAAAACCCTAACCCTAATCCTAAATCTAATGCTGGCTTCAAACATAACCCTAACCCGGGATCAGTGCTAACCCTAAGAGAATATAATCATCTTGGGGGTTAGACTAGAGCGTGATGGCTGGGCGAGGGTGTTATCATTATTGTCAAATCTGTTTGTAAATGTCCAGCTGACCTCAACTCTGGCGGTCCTGAGAAAGGGCGTCAAGGTGCCTGTCAGCATCAGCGCCCACAAGTGATGTGGAAAACAATTAGCATAAAAATTAGTATAACCTCTTCTACAAAGGTTTTTACTACACTGATTTATGTAGTAAAAACACTTCTACAGTCGCCCAGAACAGAAAAACCATTGACTAAAGAGCTGGGAGGGGTCAGCCTGCAACTACATCACCAGAAGGCAGCCGAGGTAGGACATTTACGCAAAACCACCACTTGTTTGACTCTATAAAAAAGAGTCTTAGATATGTGAATGTAGCTTCCAAATCATTAATAGGGTTTTACATATATATACATATATATAAAAAGGAAATATGAAAATGAACATAGGGCATGTTGACAACTTCATGCAGCTCAAGTCTCCCTGTGGAACACCTTCCTTTTCTATAAAAATCTGTAGTGGAGCTATCCGGTCAAGGAGTCAGGCACCATCTACTGGTGGGAGAACTGTCAACAGCTACTAGCGAGACTATGATCATCTGGATCACTACCAACAACCTGACAGATCGGGTTCCAATCTACCTCTCTGGACCTTTTAAACAAAGCCCGTTTACAGCACCCTGCTAAGAAATAGACAAACCGAAGCTGCCAGAAATATTTCAAGTAATACCCCAGGGTGGAGAATCCACTTTTTGTGCTGATCACTGGCCAATCCAGATGTGATCAATCAAGTAAAACTACCATGATGATTTCACAACAGTTTTGGGTTCATAAAAGCAGACAGATCGCAGGCAAGCAAAGGCTAAGCAAGGATTTAAAACCTGACCTTCAGCTTAGATTTGTTCTTTCATTTGTACTCGGATGAGGCCCAAATACTTTGTGTATGATCATAAATCACGTCAAATGTGAAACACGCAGCATTTTAATATTAAGAAGCATCCTTTCACTCTCCTTTCATCCTAACAATCAACAGTCAGAAACAAGACAGAGGCTCGAATGTGTTCCAGACTTGAAGGTCGATGTTGTGAAACTAGAAACATCAGCCAGAAGACTTTCCTTTCAGATAATGGACTCACAGAGAAAACAGTTGCAGCTGTTGCAGCTCACACCCCTGCTGTATGACGTCATCAGGTCAGTGTTACCCACGCAGGAGAAATCCGTGAAGCAGTTCAGTTTTCTTTTATGAGCGCGCCCTCTAGTGGCGGCAGGAGCTCAGCGCTGTTACTCCGATCAACTGGAAACAAGTGACTCCAAAATGGGAACCGTTCACTGATATTAGAATTTGATCCTTTGAATTCCAGCTTTACTTGTCTGAACGGTTTTATATTGTTTTTACTGAACACAGCATTATTTGAAAAAATATTTTTAGTTTATAAATCTAGTTCATTTCGTTAATAAATTGTTTTCTCTGACAAAACAAACCTAATACTCTACACACTGCCATAAATGCAACGAACAGAAGGAAATCCTCACATTTAAGAAGCTGAAGGACAAACAGTCTCGTTGTCACCTTTTCATTCATTCATTCATTCATTCATTCTCATTCACTTCTTCCACTTATTGCGGGTCATGAAGGTTGCTGGAGCCTATGCCGGCTTACTTACAGGCGAGAAGCGGGTAACACCTTCACCTTCAAAAATGAAAAGACTAGAGATTAATTATAGAAACTGTTTCACCAACTAACCAATTAAATGTGTTGGAGCAGTTTTGTGGCTTATTCCAGAGTCTAAACGAAGAGTCTAAACGAGACTTTAGCAAAAAAAAAAAAAAATAGACCAACAAACACACAATAACCCTCATAATCTCACAAATGAACACCTAAAATAAAAAACAAGTTCCTTTAATTAAAATTTGGCTGAACTAACCCTTTAAAAGACTTCATCACCCTCTCCTGCAGCTGCGTGTGCAGAGCAGTTTCTGGCCACCAGGGGGCAGCAGATACCCGTCAACGCGCTCCGCCGCCCGGGTCTGCGACTCCTCACCGCGACCCCCCCCCCCCCCCCCCCCCGCCTGCAGCTCCTCATTCAGATCCGAATTAAACTGTGAAACCGGATTACGCGTCGCGCAACGCGATGATGGGCGCGCAATTGTCGGTATTTGGCAGGAGAGCAGGAATAAAAGGAAAATACACAAACACTGATTCCTATTTGTCACGCTGATGCGTGCGGTGCGTGAAACGACGTGGAGACGAGTCGATCCCGGGTGTCAAACGATGGGTATCAGCATCGGATGCTGCGCTTTTCTTTTGTTTTCTCCCCCCAAGTGAGTAAAAAATAGATGGTAGCGCGTCTGGCTGCTCCCCGGAGAGAACACAGACTGAGTTATGGCCCTATAATTATGTGCAGGAGTGAAAGTGTGTGTGTGTGTGTGTGTGTGTGTGTGTGTGTGTGTGTGTGTGTGTGTGTGTGTGTGTGTGTGTGTGTGTGTGTGTGTGTGTGTGTGTGTGTGTGTGTGTGTGTGTGTGTGTGAATGAACGTGCTCCGTTTTTAAAAAAAGCTTTCTGTAATGATTGCTGGTTCTTTGGATGGGGGGCCAGGGAGCGGATCTCCCTTTATGGGTTTGTGATCCCCCCCCCCACCCCAAACACACACACACACACACATACACACACACACACACACACACACACAAACACACACACACACGCCCGGGGCAACCGTTGGCTGCAATTATACAGAAGCACGTTTAGCAACTGAAATAATCTAATAAAAAGGGAGAGTGTGTGTGTGTGTGGGGGGGGGGGGGTCAAGCGACCTCCTAAATCAATGCTCTCATCCGCGTCTTTCATCAGCACGTCCTGCATCATAATGAGGAGTGTACGCACACACACACACACACACACACACACACACACACACACACACACGGGATTGGCAGAGCTACAGCTCCTCTGGTGACTCCTATAGGTCCTGACCTTTCACCTTCGACAGGAGGTGGGGTCGGGCCCACCCCCCCCCCCTCGGGGGGGAAGGTGCATCGAGCGCCAACTTCATATCTGAGATCAATTAACCCCAAAGGCAAATAACAGGGCGCGCATGATGAGCAGGTGCGCAAAAAGGCCCCAGAAAAAGGGGTGTGGGTCCGACACGGAACCGGTTCCGACCTGGAGGCGGGAGAGATGTGGATGGAGTTTCTTTTTGTTGAGACAGGAGGAAGAGGAGCAACAAAAAAAGAAGAAAAAAAAGAAAAAAGCTCATCTATGAGTCTAATTAAGGAGAAATGGATCCGCTGGGAGCCGGGCGGAGATATCTGGCATTCCAGTCCATTAACCTGCTCCTAATGAACTGTGTGTTACTGGGAAAAGTCTTTATTCATCACACCCCGCCGAGGTGACGGTCACCGGTTCATCCGCGCTCACCGCCTCCGTCGATATTTGGGGGGGGGGGGGACAAACGGTCTGATTGCGGCTCGCATAACGTGACCGCCTCCAGGAGGATGGAGCTTTTGCCTCGGCTTTCACGCCACTCAGACGCATCATTTGATCCAGACCCGGTTTCTCTCCACCTCCTCACCCCCCCACCCTGGGATGATGATTATATTAAACGACAGGCGTGATGATGAAAAACGAGGCTGCCGTCGGTTGATGTCAGGAAACATTGGAGAAAGGGGGGGGGGGGGGGACAGGCACAGACACTCGAACAAGTGGAACAGATGTTTATTTTTGCGTATCTGCTGGTCATTTGTTTCAATTGTTGTTTGTCTGCGCGGGAGGGGTGCGGTGGGGGTGGGGTGGGGTGAATGGAGTTGATGGCATCAGAGAAAGTGGATGAAAAAAAAAAAAGAAAAGTGGGAGATGCTGGGAGAGGAGAGAGAGATGAGGGAGGAGGGAAAGAAAGGAGGGCGAGAGGAGAGATTTGAGAAAAGGGAGAGGCGCACAGAGAGGGGGGGGAGAGAGAGAGAGAGAGAGAGAGAGAGAGAGAGAGAGAGAGAGAGAGAGTAGAAACTGTAAAAACGTGTGTTTCGCTCATGCTGGTCGGAGCATCGCTGAGTTCCTGCAGGAGGCTGCAGCTCTCCTCCTCTGGCTCCACATCGGATCACATCCCAGTCCAGCCGCTCCACCCTGACGCTAGGGGGGGGGGTTGGATCTCTTTATCCGCTTCCATGGATGATAACGCATCACCCCTTGATCGTGGATTTCTCACACCACAACTCATTTGACTGAAAACCGGGATTAGTGAGAGGATACCCCACCACCCCCCCACCCAAAAAAAAAAAAAAAAGGGAGGCTGTGAAGTGGGTTTTTTGTGGAAGCTGCACATCCACCCGTCTTGGACATGGGACCGCGCGTCATCCGAGAGGGACCCGGTGCCAGAGGAACAGAGTCTTCCTGAAGGAGGAAAAAATCTTTTTCCCCCCCAGTTTTTGTTGTTGTTGTTTGTTTTTTTTACCACCCAGGAGGGTGGAGTGTGTGTGGGGGGGGTGTTGTGGCTTTTACGCGCCGGAATGATGCATCCCAACCGCGGCTTCATTCTGCTCCTCCTCAACGGAACAGCTTGTTTGGTAAGAAAGGGAAAAGTCACACTCCCGTTTGCTCCACATGACATCACATCCATGTGTGTGTGTGTGTGTGTGTGTGTGTGTGTGTGTGTGTGTGTGTGTGTGTGTGTGTGTGTGTGTGTGTGTGTTCCATCGCACCTGCGTCACGGGGGACGGTGAGGTGTGTGTGTGTGTGTGTGTGCGTGCGCCACGTTTGAGCGCAAAACTTCCAAAACTGCACACGGATTTAGGAAGAAAAACAAAAACCCGCGTGGAAACGGCACCGGGTGGGTGACACGACGTGTTCATGTTGGGGTAAAAGACAGTAAGTTTGACCCTGCGCGACGGCGGGTGGGGGGCGATCTCCCCAGAACACCCCCCCCTCCCCTCCCCTCCCCTCATTACCAACAGCAGCCAGGGACGCGCTCTCTCCAGTCTGTGCGTATTTGGAGCAAACGCATCCATAGACGTCCAGACGGTCGTTTCTACGTGACTGGACCAGTCACGTGACTTCCCGCGACGGAATTAAGTTTCGGCCACAGTGAGTGATTAACGCGAAAAACGGACATGCGCAGTGAGGGAGTTCATTTGATCCAGGACGGTCAGGCTTTTCCAAACCGGAGGGAAAAGTTGTTTTTTTACGCACACGTCCGGATTAAAAACTGATCGATTTAGACCCGAAATAATGTATCTGATCTGATTTAATTTTATTATTACAATCAGCTGATTTACATGAAGACCATATATGGTTATAGTTTACTGTAGGATCTAGAGAAGGGGGTGTGGGGTGTCTTTTAAGGGGAAATCAACTCCTCTAAAGACCCTTAAATGAATTCTGACCTGATTTGAATCTATATATTTAAAGTAAAACTACATCTACAGATGTGTGAACATGCGCAATTCCTTTAACCTTAATTACCCCCCCCCCTTCAAAAAAAAAAAAAAGATTACATAAGCTTACAATCAAAAACTGGATTCCTCTCCTCTTTCATGTACGCTGATATTAAAAAGCCATCTTTAATGAGAAACCGGCTCTGGGTACACACACACACACACACACACACACACACACACACACACACACACACACGAGTAAAACGTGAACACCTGGGAAACCTGGGAAATGAATAAGCACCAAAAACACCCCCCCCCCCCTTTTTTTTTTTACCCAAACGTTGAAGTGAGGCTGAGTGCTGGTCTGAAGCCTTTGTGCAGACGCCCCATGGAGGACGACCTTGTGCCGCTCATTATCAGGTATTATTCAGGTCCTCCATGTGAAGTAATGGCCCTTTTGGCGTGGAGAGGTCTGACAGGAAGTGGTTGTTGGAACAACCAAACACACACACACACACACACACACACACACACGGATTTATTTAGTCGCTTCAGCAGATCTGAGGAACAAGAGACCACACGCTGAGAGAAAATATGGGGGATGAGCCGCCTCCCCAGCCGCTGAATAACCAGATCCAGGAGTGTGGGGATAATAGGCTTAACACACACTCAAACACACACACACACACACACACACACACACACACACACACACACACACACACACACACACACACACACACACACACACACACACACACACACACACACACACACACACACACACACACACACATTCTTGTGGAGCGTTTCTGTGAGCTGCAGGGCTGCAAGCCTTTTGTAACCCAAAAGGTCTGCGGCTAATGATAATGAAATTAATTGGACCTTCTTCTTCTTCTTCTTCTTTTTTTTTTCTCCTGCCCCTCCAGAGCGTGTATCTATGAGAAACGTACACGACATCACTCAGCAGGGGATCTTGGGTAATTCATTAGCCCCGTGACATTGATAAATTATGGAGCAATTAATAAATTAAGCAACTTTTTATTATGCAACAGAGCCTTGATTAGTAATCGCGTGCATTAAAATTCAATCCGGAGGATTCTGGGCTGTAATTACTCCACAATTCTCCGGGAGGGTTTGGGGGTCTCCGGGGGCCTTTTGCAAATGACTACTTATAGAGACGACTATTAACACAAGGTGCCACTGGTTGTTGTTTAAGTGGGGAATGATGTGTTTCAAATGCTAATTATTCTCTGTTTTAGAACCGGGGGGTTATGAATAATAGAAACCTTATCAGTTGTATAATCGACTGCTTGAGAAATCGTGTTGATTTTCGGCGGAGGTTCGAGTTTTTTTTTGTTGGTTTGTTGGTTTTTTTCAACTGCGATGCTTGGCTGATGATGATGATGATGATGATGTGCAGGAAGAAGAGCTGTTTTGGGATTTAAAAAATTTTTTTTTTTGGTTTCAGTCAAGATCAGCCTTTTTTATTTGTCAGATAAATCATCTGATTGGTTCAACGATCAGGAATTAGACGCACCCCAAAGCATTAAGGTGACTGGAGGAGAAACAAAGATCAGATATTTAGGAAATCGAGCGGAAACGTTTTTTATTTGAAGACGTTTGACTTGCAGCAGGAAGGTGAACGCCTTTCTGTAACAAACGTAATTAATGAGTTAACAGACGCAGCAGATGTGAGGAGAACTGACTGTTAATATAGAGATAAATACATCCGCGCCTTGGAAATAGACTGGGGGGGGGGGGTGGTAGTGATGAAAGAAATGCCGTCGGGCGCCGGGAGGTGCAGGTATAAGGTGTGTGAAATCTTTTTTTTTTTTTTTTTTTTAAATGCAAAGCGTGAAACATCCGCCGCAGAGAATGAAACACCTCATTTACAGTCGTCACAGACGCTCCCCTTCCTTTTTTAAAATTTAAAAAAAATAAATAAAAAAATTTTGCTGCAAAAATATATCTGAGAAAATGTGTTTAATCCACATTAATTACCAGATTAAGAGTCTGGATCCGAAACCTGAAGCTCATCCCTCATTACATGCACTGAGTAGAAGACAGGCATGTTCTTGCAAACCTGATGCTTTTTGCAATGTGTGTGTGTGTGTGTGTGTGTGTGTGTGGGGTGTCGTGGGGTCAGGTCCCTTAACTGTTGCTCTTTCAGGTGAGGGTTCAGGTCATATACTTCCTGGTGTCACGGAGGTTAAACTCCATCTGCACCAAAAAAACGACCTTTGAAAATCTAAATTTAATTCAACGGCGCCGGCCCCGCCCCCACACCTACCTGCAGATGGAACACAGATAAACACCTCAATTTGCACAGGTTCAGGTTTTTCATGCAGCGACGACACACTTCTACCGCCACCTTCCTTTCGACTTTGCCATCAGCAAAGAAAACACTTTCCGATGACGTCCGTCTTGTTCTTATAGCCTAAATATTTCATCCGTTTTTTGTTTTTTTTCCTCCAGGAAGCAAAACGTCGTGTTCCAAAAACAGCAAAACCTCACATTTCAACTAAAGATAATCGACTTCCACCAGTTGATTCTGTCATAAATTTCCTCGTTCCGTCTGAATATGTGAAGGATTTTGGACTCATAGCGGGACAAACAAGTCGATCACACATCGAGCATTTATAGTTATTCCAGAAAATAACGATCACACCAATCAATGGTGGAAAGAGAAGCAGCTCCGCTAGCTTATCCTCAGGCTGCAGCTCCATTCGGAAAAAAAAAGTTTTGTTTTTTTACATTTGGAATTCATTTTTTTTTAATAACTTTAGAACTTTTCTTGGAATATTCCTTCAAAGAGTGCAAAACTTCTGCCAAAAAAAAAACAAAAAAAAAACCTGTCCTGGATCTGCATCCTGATGCGGATCAAGATGCATGAGAACAATATTCAGCTAATTAATAAATCGGTCATGAATCCTTCGCCAGCTGCTTTGCATGATTGTGAGTGACATTTTCAACCTCCTACATCTGATTCTTTTCCCCTTCTAAACCGTTTCTTCCTCTTTTCTATGCGAATATATACTCAAATATTCCATTAATGAGCAACTAGAGATAAAAACACACACAAACACACACACACACACACACACACACACACACACACACACACACACACACACACACACACACACACACACACACACACACACGATGCATAAACATAAGCAGGGGGCTGCTGGTGCTACCACGGCCCACCTTTGAGGCTTCCTGCCAGTCATGTAAACCACAGCCGCCGCCGCCGCCTCTTCCTCCCGGAGGTCGTTCAGACAGACGGAAGGGGGCGGAGCCAGATAGAGAGAGAAAAAGCCTGCACTCGGACACGTTGAATCCCCCGGAAGAGGATCCGGCAGGTTTTGATGCTGGATGGTGGATTACACCTCCTGGATTAGAAGATTAACGACTGGGAGACAGAGTCGGTGTAACTCCAGGGTGGGGGGGTGGGGGGTCCAGATAAATACGCTCTCGACTTTCAACAAAGAGGAATAAAGTAAAAAGGCCCCCCCTGGGAAAAAAAATCCATAACAGGCAGTTTTGATTTCACGGCGCCGCCGTCGGAACGGAAAAACCGTAAAAAGTTGTTTTTCAATATGATTTCCATCAAGTTGAAAATCTGCGATATTAGAAAAGTTGAAGTGAGACCAGGGGGGGGGTTTGGGGGAGGTTCGCACCCCAATGGTGCGAACCTCTTATGGAAAAGCTTCATCAACTATGGAAGGAGGTTTAAAACACTTCCCGTGTGATGTTTTACAAGTTAGCGCTCGCGAAACGTTCGGTTTTATCGGATGCTCTACGGAGGAGGGAGGCGGGGGGAAAAAGTTTTGACTGGAGCTGGGGGAGCAGATTGCTGTGTCAGGTGGATGACGCCCTGTGGTCCAACTTGTCTGCTGTATGCAAATGAAGCCTTTCAAAAGGTTTGCAGTCTGCAGGCGAAGCGCGCGAAGGTAGACGAGGCTTCAAAGCAATCAGGACCGCGGTTGTGCTCACAATACAAATCCAACACGCGCCCCTTTAAGTGTTGCTGATGTGACTCGGCCCCGATGCATTCTGGGTGCAAAGCCACGTTTATGATTCCAGTGCGATGCAGATCATTCCGTTTTAGTTTGCTTCACGCTTTATAAGCATATCGATGCAAGAAAAGCACAATTAATTCGCTTTAAACCAGCAGAAATGGTGCGATAAGTCATTTAACATTCAAACCCCCCCCCCTTTTTTTTTTTCTTTTTTTTTTTACCAGGGAGGGTTGAACACTGCAGCAACACTCTGATCAGCTCCGTCCCATCAACCCATGCTTTGTTTCTCGTCGTCCCCGGGGGGAGAAATTGCCGAGAAACAGTCCCACGTCGCTGCTCTCCGACCCCCCCCCCCCTTGCACTGCCAGCTTGTCAATATCTTATAATGTAAAAATGTGATAGCCAATTCAGAGCCCGGCTTCTCTCTGAGCATACAAAACGAGCCCGAGTCCACGGGGACGACACAACCTGAACCCCACCAAAATGAGCTGGGAGAACAGGGGTGGGGGGGGGGATTAGGAATAAAAAGATCCAGCGAGGTCAGTTTGTTCG
Source organism: Antennarius striatus (assembly GCF_040054535.1). Lineage (NCBI taxonomy): Eukaryota > Metazoa > Chordata > Actinopteri > Lophiiformes > Antennariidae > Antennarius > Antennarius striatus. Next base: position 2,933,659 of record NC_090791.1, read on the forward strand.
CGGGCGTAAATTACACCCGAAGAGTCAAACGACTTGTTTCCTGTCAAATTACCTTTCTTTCCTCACCTTCTCTTGGATCCCACCTCTCCCCCCCCCCCACTAAACCAGAGGAATAATTAGTTATGAGGAGCCATTTTCAGACTTTAATCATGTAACTGAGACGCCTCCTGCAGCGAGCGCATTAGAAGCCGAGACGACAAAAAGAGCCTGAGAAAAAAGAAAAAGAAGAGAAAAGAGAACACAGCGGTGAGAAATCTCAGCTTTCTGGGTCCTTAATTAAAAATGGATGTCATGTTAGAGACGGAGGTTTTGATTCAGCCGTCAGTGGAGAACACAGAAGCCGTCGGCTCCACGGGACACGCAGATGCTTTGAGCTCCTCCGGGGGGCGCTGCAGGCAGATTCCATTCAGCTATTGATCAATCGGTTAAATCAAGGTCAGAATTTGGTAACACAAATTACGCCCAGACACTCGTAACGACTTGCGTCGTGTTTTGTGTTTGATATTTAACAGAAAATATAATTTAATTCAAAACACGTGGTTAGCATTTCGCTAAATGTTAAATGCTAATCCATAGCTGGATGCAATCTGAGTCTGTCTGCAGGAGTCTAGACAGGAAGTGATTAGTCGTGTATTGGAGCCTTTTTTCACTATAAATAGTGAATAACAACAAAACAAGACAGGCAAAGCCATAAAGTAAGGCTGTAAAATAAAAACGATTAGCTGAAAGACACTAAAACAGCTCAGAGGGGGCAGGAAGGAAATGACTCCCTCTGGTTTGTGTAAAATAATTATTGGACTTCATTTTTTATACTGAATTACAGCTTCATCATTCCCAAGGCGTTTCAAACGTCAGCTTATTTTCTGTTTGCAATGATAGAGGGGAATTAAAACCCATCAAATTTGACATTAAAAACTGAATATTTGACGCGTTTGTGTTAGAAATGCCACTCTGACGTGCTTCAGACGCGGAAAAAAGGCTCCCATAAATGACATTTTAGATTTTTCTTACACAAAACAAGCATCAGAAACTACATTTTTACCCTCACAAACTGCGTTTCTGTTAGAAACGTATCAGCTAATTGATTAGCGCTGAGCTTCTGGTGGAACAATAGAACTGTCGGATCATCTGCAGCCCGTTAGCAGCTCAACAAGTGGCGTGTGGACGTGTGAGTAAAAGTCCTGTCTGGTTTGCACACCGATCCGTCGCCATGACAGTTACACACACATTCCCCGCTCTGATCTCTCTGCTGTACGACGGCGGCGGCGGTGCGCCGATGCCACCGGGGGAAAGGGGTTAAACCGCTGTACCTGTCAGCGGCGCGGGCTGATTACCCCCGTGGAGTCGGCAGCCTCCCCCTCCCACCCGTACCCACACCCCCTGCTGAGAGAGAGGCCTGTTGCCTGTGGTCACCGAGGCTGAATGACTCAGAATTACCGCGGCGACGGAGCCAGCAGTCGCCTCCCATCCTCTCCAGCCGTTCCACTGAGTCACTTAGTGCACATGACAAATGACAGAACCGCCCTGAACCTCCGCCCCCGCTTAACCAAGACCCGATTGACTAGCGCCCACACTTTGCCTACAGTACTTAAAGCGGGGAGACATCCTGCCAAGCTTCATGAAACAAAACCAGAGGGAGTCGTTCTGGCCTCGCAAAGCAGCGTTTTACTGACGCAGACATATTTCTAGATGACCTGTCCTGCTGTTGCTGATTTTTTAAACTCATTTAAAACTCTTCTTCAATGTTTTGACAGTTATTACTTAAAAAAAAAAAAAAGAAGAAGATTTGATCATTCACGGTTTTATTTTTAAAATATAAAAACTAATGGCTAGACGATGCCGCCAACATCACAAAGTTTCTGAAAACAGATGATTTTCCTGGATTGTAGATAAATAGTAAATTAAATCTCCCCAAATTATCATTAGAAATCAGACACATGATTGCATTTCTTGTTGCTTATAATTTGTATAGAGTTACAGAATGTCTTTTATTCAATCTTTAGTGAATCAATTGATGGTGAGATGTTTGAGAAGATTTAACTTTACGCGGGATAAATTTATCCATCAGCTAACAGGTTGACAATCTGCTTTACATTCTGATTTTTACTGTCACAATATAACGTCTTAAAAAAAGTCTGTTGTCACTCAAATTAATAACCAAAATTCAAAGAAGACACCTTTGGCGTCAACAGCCTACGCGTCACCGAGGTAAAATCCAAAGTCATCCGTCTAAAAGCGAGCTCTCGCCCAAAACTGCAGCTCATTAGTAAAAAACAAAGAACTCTGAGGTGTTTCTGCACCATTTTAACTCGCTTACACTGCATAAATGGAAGCGTGCAGATAGCAATATCTTACACATCATATACTCTCCTAGTTAAACGCTGAGCGGCGAGAGAGTTGTAACGGTCGGCAGTTTTGCAGAGTGGAGAGGGGGAGGCAGTTACAGGAGTTTAACGCGTTACGTGTTGCCGCGTGACGTTTGACCTCTTTGACCCCAGTCAGGCGGCGCAAACGGCGCATGAAGCTAAACTTCGAGCCGCTTTAGGAGATCTATCTGCTTCAATTTAAACCGCCACGCTTATCGGAAGACGTCACGGCGGTTTTGGACTGCGCGGATACAGCGATCATTGGCTCGCTGTTTTTCCTGCTATTTCAGAGCCATTTGAAGCTCGTTTAAACATTTGTCTTTGACAACGACGCTGCACATTGAATCTGACACCTCCAGCAGTGCCAGACACCTAAATCTTCTGTTCTGCTTTAGCGAGACGTTCGCTTCATCTCTCCTCCTACAGCCAGGCCTCTCAGGCTCTTGACTGAAAACGGCGCACAAGAGGGAGAGATGCCTTGTGCAATTTTTTAAGCTACAACAAAAGCTCGCCCCAATATGTTTTCGCTCAGATACGAGTTTTTTCCGCCATCTGAGAGTCACTTCAGACAAGCGGTGGCTCTGGCAAAATGTCCGGATATAAAAGCAAAGGGCAGCTCCGTGGAAATAAAAAGTTAGACATTTTTCAAGAACCCTAAAGGGCGTTTTTTTGTGGAACAACAGAGAAGCTCTTAAGCGCTAGCGTATCTGTGCCCAGCAGCTCACTGAAGAACACAAATCAAACACAAACTAGTTGCTGGAGAGGAGCTCTGGGTGATGTGTGTGTGTGTGTGTTTGTGGAAATCATCTCGACTCGCGTTTGGAAAGATTAAAATCAATATAGCTGCTCCCAATTTGTGTCCACATTTAATGAAATTGGGATTTGTCCAGAAAAAAAAAGAGGAAGGACAAATCTTCAATTCTGCTATCGATCCCCAAGGGGAGGGCTGAAGGACGCGAGCGGCGGCGTAGCCTCGGTAACATGAGGCGAGGGCCCTTGGCCTCAAACACCCCCACGCCTGGCGTCATCGTGATAGGGCCAGATTAAGGCAGAAGTGGAGCCTCTCTGATCCCGGGCAGTGAACACAAGACCGCAACCGCATCAGCGGGAATCCTCGCAAGGCAGTTGAAATGTGATACACGTTGTTATGAAAGGAAATGCATGTTTGCGCCGACAGGAAGTCAATATCGCTGACTGACTGCGGCGCGAGCGAACGCGTCTGAGCGAGCATGAAAAACCTGCATAAAACGGAATAAAAATGAGTCAGACTTAATAATCCTGACTAAGCCGGTGTGAGGAAGCCCTGGCAGTCAAGACAGTGGATGGATCAGAGCGCCGACGGGGAATGCATGCATTATGCATCGTTGGAAAATCTCTCTGGGTTGAACACACACACACACACACACACACACACACTTCTTCAAAACTTATCCAGACGTTCACATTTGCATCGCTTATTGTTCACGTTTACAACTTCGAGTTCACGTTACGGCACGCCAACGTTCTCTCCGCTGCCAAATCGGAAGGACATAACAATACCGGGTTCTTCTAGAGCACATTAGACAGACGGTGCCTGTTAATAGATCATTACAGGTGAATGATTACCCATTACGGTGCTCTCACATTCACACACACATCCTCACAAAGCCACTGCTGAGCACAGCGGCACCATCTTATCTCCCTCCATCCTCTTCCCCTCCCGTACGTACGTTGATGTTAACTGCTGACAGCTTTGTGTGTGCGCCGATACCGATTTTTTTCCCCCCTTTAATTAAAACACTGGAAGCCTTAATTGGACATTACACTTTATTCTTCCTCCCCTCCCTTCCTCTTCCTCATTCCCACCTCCTCTTCCTCAAAGACTTTGATCCGACCCAATCTTTTTCGGAGGCAGTAATAGTTCCGCCTGTGCTCAAACTGGCGCCGCAGTGCTTAAGATGCAAAAAAAAAAAAAAAAAAGGAAAGAACTCACGTTAAAACAGGGAACACAGATTATTCTTCCTCAAAGATTTCATAGAAGAACAATTTCTCTCCGGTTAGATGATCTTCAAGTGACCTTTACTGACTTTCTTCCACTTAAAAAAAAGATTAGTTGAGAGAGGAAACATTAAGGAAGTACTGTCACAGATGTTTCTGCATCTGTTTGCATAAAACCTGCTTTTTTTGGCAGATCCGGGAATTTTATAATCGTATAAATCAACCTCCAACTTCTTGGCTAGACGGTTCTTCTTCCCGGCACAGCTTTATTGTTTTACAGTATTTAAATAGACTTCGTCGAAAGTCGTCCATCCTTGGAAGTATTGATTGCGCCATCCAAGATCAGGAGACTAGTATGATTTATGTGGACTCAGTTTTGGGTTTAATTTTATGTCTATATCAGTTCTAAGAAAGCCGAGGCGTCAACGGAGCCGGGGGTATTATAATGGCTTCGTGAAAACTAGACATGAAGCAGTATTTTCTCCTACAGCCGAGGCAAACCAAAGAAGTAAACAATAGCAATACCTGCGAAGCTTGAACCATTTATTTATATATATTACATTGATAGAATGTCAAGTTGCCACCACCAGAGGTATGAACAGTAAATTAAGTATCGATTAAACCTTTAATTTGTTTTCTGTTCATGTTTCTTTTCACCTTGCTTACAACTGTTCACTTTCTTTCTCTATTTTCTCCTTCGATCCCCACCTCCCTTTCCCCTCCAGGTGGCCCTGGGTCAAGAAGACGATTCCTCTGGTCCCAAGAGTTCCTCAGACGACTCGTCCAAGACGCTGGGCCTCCTCAGCGGTCAGGCCTCGCTGTCGCCTCTGAGCCGCTGGATGCTCCACAGTAAGAGCAGAGCAGCCAACGCCACCTCCGTGGAGCTGCCCTACCGCTCACCCATCCCCTTCTCCAAGCAGGAGTTTTCTAAACAAGAGTTCTGGGAAATGCTGGGAAGTGACCTGCTCAAACCCGACGCCTCCAGCTCCAGGGTCAAAAGACGGCCCATCGTTAAAACCGGCAAGTTTAAGAAGATGTTTGGCTGGGGAGACTTCTATTCCAATATCAAGACGGTCAGGCTCAACCTGCTGATCACCGGCAAGATCGTAGACCACGGTAACGGCACCTTCAGCGTCTATTTCCGCCACAACTCCACAGGCCAGGGCAACATCTCGGTCAGCCTGGTGCCGCCTGTCAAGGCGGTGGAGTTCGACCTGGAGCGCCAGAGCGTGGTGTACCCAAAGGACTCAAAGATCTTCAACTGCCGCGTGGACTATGAGAAGGTGGATCGCAGCAAGCGCACCTCGCTGTGCAACTACGATCCCTCCAAGACCTGCTTCCAAGAGCAAATCCAGAGCCACGTGTCCTGGATTTGTTCCAAGCCTTTCAAGGTCATCTGCATCTACATTTCCTTCTACAGTACGGACTACCGCCTGGTCCAGAAGGTTTGCCCGGACTACAATTACCATAACGAGATGCCCTATCTACCCTCAGGCTAGAAGACTTGCAGGGGAGAGGAGAGGTCCGGGGGGGTGGGGGGGTGAGGAGAGGAAAAAAGGTGGCTGGTTATGACTGACAGCAACTCATATGGAGGAAACCAGGTCTGCGAATTGTCTACGGCTGCGACACACCGTAAAGCCCCTCCCTGTAGCCGATGTTAAAAGATATATGCAAAACAAAATCTACAGTATGCAGATAACAGGGTGCAAAACACACCTGGACTGGTAGAGGGAATGAAATACCACCAACAAACATATTCTTACCTCAATCCCGTTGATAAATGCTAACTTTTCACCAACTGCCCACCCTGTTCCATCAAGTCCCTTACCAACCTTGCTGAACGTCCTTTAATCACCCATTTCGATGCCATCCCAAGGTGGTATTTTCAGTGAAAGTGCGCCTTTAAATGCTGCGATACGATCCACCAGAGAGTTGTACACAATTTCAGACTTTATTACAGGCATCATACAGTGCTTAGCATCGCACGCGGTAAAGGCGAAACAGATGATGATTTAAAACTTACCAGAGGGAACTCAAAGCGTTGTTATTCCTACCACAGAACAGATGGATGTAAAGCAGAACCAGAACCACCCATAGGACTGTCTTTGGGGTAACACTGAGAACCTTTTCTTAACAGGCGTCCAAGAGAAACAAGAAAAGGTTGCCCTCAGTCCCCTTGTCCACCTCCTCTGTATCCCACCTAGGCATCATCAAGGCCTGGTGTTTACTTTCGCGGTTGGGCCAAATCTAATCAGGCTATATTTCTCAATTGTGTCACCTCCGTTTCAATAAAAGAAGGGAAAGAGAGGAGAAAAATAATAAAAAACTTGCAAGAAATGCAATTTAGGGCTGGGGTTTAAGACGAGTTCAGTGTGCGGGAAATGACTAGATTGTGCAGAGAGATAGAATTGGCCCTCCACACTTGAGAGAGAGAGAGAGGTGGGGGAGCGAGAGAGGAAGTGATTCAATGAGCTGTTTTAATTAAAGTGGAGAAGGAGACGTGGAGTATGCGGCTCCTTCTATTGTCCCCTCTTTATGAAAAAGATTACATTCTGTTGCCGTCAGGATTCCTGATTTCATGCCTTGATAACTTTGACTGCGTGAGGAAGATTGCTCTCTCCCGACAAATACAGTGTTCACTAAAAGTCGACGCGTTATCTGGAATAAATGAAAATATTATCATAATAATTACATATAATTTAATCTCCTTTAGAACTAATTAAGGTTTCAATGAGAGGGCAAAACCGTATTCCTAAAAATCAAGTCAGCGAGCAGAAGGATGAGAGGATGTTGGTGGAGACTCGGCCCACAGTTAACTGCCCTCATTAAGATAAATGGCCGCTGGCTGGCCCATCTCGTGTTTCCATCGCAAACAATATCAGTGTGGAGCAACAGAATTAGCTGGCTAGACGCTGCGTGCGCTGTCAGGATACCGCCATCCTCGCTCGCCACGACCCGACTTTTCAGTTCGTTAGCGTTGAACAGACACAATTCGGGTGCGAGGAGTCATTAAGTGGCGCTATGTTGATACAAGCTGCTAACGTGAGGTGATATACAGGTCTTTGCACATGCGTTCTTGGATGGATGGCGCGGAAAACTACTCGCAGCAAAGATAAGGGCTGCTCATCTGGCTAAGCCTCCTCTTACATGCCATTATTTTCTAGAAACAGATACTTTGTACACGTAAACCGGTCTGGCATCTTTCTGGCGCGTCACTTACTTTACGTGTCAAGGACCCTCACAGAGGGGATTTTGCAAAGCAGCCTACCATCAGAGCAGCGCCAACGAGAACCGCGCCGATACGGCGTCTGATTTATGTCACATCACAGTAGCTGCTTCTACGGTATTAACTCAAGAGCATAAATTTAGAGTCCCAGAGGAACATATAATAAAGACGTAGGCAGCAGCTGAAACTTCACTGACACTTGTTTGAATGTTCCAGGGATGAACCGCTGCCTCCTGCCGAGTTCATCATCATCCTCCAGCTCTCTCTCAGACCGTTTCCCCTCCATGTTGACCAGTCACATGCCTTGCTAGGTTCACACTGTGGTCCTCTACCTTTCTGCCCCCCCTCCTCTGCACCCTCTCTACCTCCCTTACCCCGGCATTGAACCCTGCTGAGGGTGCTTCCTGTCGACGCCCTGCTCGCCCTCCTTAGCACAGTGCTGACTAATCTCTGTGAGCTTAACGCAGCACCGACTGAACATCACTGGTGAGAACTCCCCTCTCCCTTCTGTCTGGTTCCCTTTATATCTATATCCCATCAAACAAATAAGTGTGCAAACACAGTCTTAAGATGTGCCGGTCCGGGTATCTTCCCCTCTCCCTTTTAAAAGTATCTTACATAAGACCCCTGGATCGCGAGGACAATGAAAGCAATCCGATGGATACTCCACCCCTACACTTGCAGGACGTCTTGAGAAAAATTGTCAGTGTTTGAATGAAAGTCGGGCAACTTGAACCTGCAACGTCAAACTCACGTAGAAAAAAACAAACAAAAACAAAACACGGACACGTTTCGGGGCTACCTGCCAGGGAAGAAGCCCCCTCACCCTGCTCCTTACCAAGCCTCTTGGATTTACAGCAATACTCTCTCCGGAATGCCGCGGACAAATGACAGGACGCCGGACTAAGTTGAAGAGACGGTTCTTTTGCTGTATTGATGGACGATTGACGACAGCAGCCTTACTGTTGACCCGTCTGGTGCCAACGGACTTGTGGATCTTTGGCCTTAGAGACTCCAAGACAACACGGGCCCACTCAGCAAAGAATAGTAACAACACATGACTGTCGAAAACTTATACACACACACACACATATATATATACATATTATATATATATATATAAAAGCTAAGAGTCCTCAGATCTGAATAAAGTTGTATTTAAATGTGGGTCATGCAGTGGAGGTTGTGTTACCTTTCTGTTCCTCATGGTTTTGTTTTACAATGTCACATGGATGATGTACCGTATGGATGACACGATGGCATTTACTGTGGTTTTCAACATTTAAAAATCAATAAAGTACACAGAAGTACTTGAATGGCTTGTAAAGAGGCAGACTCCAATCTCATAACTGCTTGTGCTCCATGTGCAGCATCAACAATGCTGAAATCTTTTTTTTTGTGTTAAATTTGCATACCTATTTCACGTGCCAACGGCGAAGGGGTGACAATTTTTTTGTGTTGCTGTTGTTGCTGAAGGCTCTCTCTTCAGATACGTTCACAAAGAAGGAAACAAAGAGAGAGGAAAAAGGAGCACAGAGGGAAAAAAATGGGTTTGGGAAAGGAAATGTTTCAGCCAGGATGATGAATGAATACAAACCCAAACCTCCTAATTAGCCTCCGTTCTCTCTTCTTCTGCCCCCCCCACCCCCACCCCAACCTGCTCACTCTCGGTTTCTTTGTTGTACATCTTTGCAGTCCTCTGCTTCACTTCAACATGTAATTCACGTTAAATTCATCCTATCCCTTGATTAAACTCCAGACGACTGTTCACGATGGAGATGGGTTCAAACAATTCAGCTCAAAACAGCCCTTTAAACACCATCGATTAAGGCATGGCTGGCGGCGAAGCCAGCACCTACGACCCCCTATTTCCCCCCCGCCTTCACGCCCCCTTGTTCCTATAAAAGTGCTGCCTGCCTCAGGATAACCATGCCAGAGATGATGAAAGGGAAGCAAGTAAGTCAACATGGAGACTGAAGAACGGAAATGTAATTTGGAAGAAAGAGGAATCGAGGTTAATGTGAAATCTGTGAGAGCAGCAAACACTCACGGACATACACTGAACTACAAGCGCAGGTGCAGAGTGGGGGTGGAAACTGCAGGTAATAACCACCGATAATGGACATCAGAGTTTTAGATGATCCACGGAGGGCTTTTGGTAGCCGGAGAGTGAGCTTTTCAAGACAGGAAAGGGCATTTCAGCACAAGCTGGCCGGCATTCAGCTGAGAAAATAACTAGTCACGGTGCGAGGAGGTGGTAGGAGGCGCGCAGAACTGTAATTGATAAGCAGACATCCAGATAAATGACCTTGATGTGTGAAAACGTGTGAAACAAAGAGACGAAGAGCAGGAACCGACGGGACCCCAAGGACGCCTTGTTAGCACCTGGCTTTAAATAGCAAACTCATCAGCTCCGCATTTCCTAGAAAGTAATAATTAAGTACCAGTGTCGTAGTTGTGTACCACAATGTTATTTCACACCGCGAGCTGGAGCGTGGTTCTGGTAGACGTTACAGGTCGAAATAAGTCGGAGATTCTTATTATATTGAAATCCCGGAGGAGGATTTAGACCTTTACGCCAGACTGATGACACACAGGACCGGAGTATTAGTTTTAAGACTCTGGGTTTTAATAAAAATCAAATTTCATTGGTTACATGTAGCCGATATGACTCCAAAACAGTCCGTGATTATCCTCCTGCAACGAGGATAATCTTGGTGTAATTGTTTTTTTTTTTTCCTGTAAATTATTTCTAAATCTCAACAACCATCTCATCCCCCAGATCTCGTCTTGTATTGATCAGCCGTGTCTACCCATCTGAACATTTAATTAACTGGGTTTAAGAGATTCTGGGGTGTCATTATGGGCTGAACCAGTTATTTTTAAGGCTATATGTGCAGGCATATCGCAGGAACCTTCGATCTTTGTTACCTGGATACCAACTTTAGTAGAAGGCCTTCCAACTGGTGAACTCATATGCACTTGTTTTGATCTCCTGGATTGAGCATCGGGTGGATCAAGGCCACGTTCCTTCTGAGTGAAAGCACAGGAACGCACGATCCGGCAACGTGATGGAGTCTCCGCCAATCCGCCGTTCTAACGGTGGAGTGGGCTGGCAGACGGGGCGGGCTGCTTCAGACGAGGACAAACGGAGGATCGACCTCTCTGCGGTCGTAGCTTCAGTCATGGCGAACCGCTACACTTCGCCGCATTCGACCGGAGGCTTGGCTGCGAATGCTTCGTATCCCGTAAATCATTTTCAAACCCAAAAAACAAGGAGCTCGGGAGGCAAATCCTAATGTCACATCTCACGTCTGCTGCATGTTAAATAGCAGGAGAGGAGAGTTTGGGTTCCAGGCGTCGATGCAAATGTGAAATTTCAAGCCGGGTGTCTGTGACATGCGGCGTGGCGGCGTTAGCTGGAGGCCACGAAGAAGATAAAGACGTTGGGGCTGTGATCTCTGTATTAGCCTGAAAAGAGGACATTTCCACTTAACTAAAGGAAGCCAAGGAGAGGAGGGATCATTTAAATCAGTGACAAGGCTTTAAATACCATCCAGGGATCACAGCCGTGCCCTTTGGCAAAGTAATTATTCGCTCCCTCACAAGACGATCAGGTGCAGATGCCCGCTCGCATTTCCGCCCCGCGCACACGCTTTTTTGGCGAGGAACGTGTTGTGTTTGAGCGAAGCGGTATTGACAGAGGGAGGTGTGAAATGTTACAGTTTCCTCTCATGCAACTGAGAAGCGTTTGTGCCAAACTCATCAGAGGAGGGAAAGGGTGTTTGTCTGAGGGCTGGCGTCAGGTGATGAATCCCAGAACGAGCCAGGAAGACGTAAAACAGGCGCCGGTAAAGGTTAGCCTTCCAGCGCTCCATCACCGTCTCTCGCCAGCTTGTTTCTGCCTCTCCTGTTGTAACCTTCAACCAGAGGCGGCGTGATATCAGGAGGAGGAGCTCTCTCTCTCCAGCTGAGGCTCAGCCTGAAGGGGGGCCATTGGGGCCGATAAGACTCTCGTTGGGGAGACTGTCCTTCAAAAACTGCAACCTGATGGAATTTCCAGCCCTGGTTTTACTTCTATCTCTCCCAACACATCCTCAGTGCTTACCTCCAGGCAACGCTCTTCCTACCCCCACGAGATTCCACCCCAATGCCCCCCTCTAGTTATCAAGAATACCCCCCCTACACATACACACAAATGGACACACTCCTCTAGGTTTCCGCTGACAGTCCAGGCCTTAATGCTGCAGGTTTGATGCCTGATAAGTCAAAGGCAGATCCTAGTACCCCGGTAGGTCTTTATGTTTGGGTGGGGGGGGGTGTTCACAACCCTCTCCTCCTCCCCCTACACTGGGCGATCTCCCCTCTGCAGGGAACATGTTTTGCTCACATCATTATCAGCGCTCCTGCACGAGTTCATCACCACCCCAACGATGTGCAGACTCAGCTGCGCTCAACGGCTCCGACACCTCCATCGCTCTTCATTTGCCTCCTCTTCCTCCTCATATTTTACCTCCAATTTGCTGAGCACAGGAAGTCGTGTTGTTCTCTTCCTTCTCTTTTTTTGTTTTCAATCAGCTGAACATCCACATAAGACTGATTGTGAATCATGTTGCGGGTCCACGTTTTTGCCGGGGGCCCCGGAGGCGTCCCAAAATGCATGACTTAGCCACAGGCACCTCACAGCTACATATCCTACCTCAGGCATTCTCTGCAAAATGACACACGCATGAATGCAAGAAGAAAAAAACCTCCCTCTATTAATAATGCAGGCGGACAAACAGTTGGTTCACCTCAAGACTTTTCTACTAAATGCAAAGTAGTGGCAAAACCCTCGGGTTTCTGAATATGAAATTAAATCTGGTCCTCGATCCTTCAGTAAAAATGTCTGAATAAGCCTCCTCCCGCCCGGTTTTTTACGGCTCTGAAGGAGGAAATCGATCGCTGGTCTTCCTCGTTTACGGCTCAGTAAAAAGAGAAAGCGACGGTGGAGAGCGGGATCGTTGCAGGAAGGGTAATTGGAAGGCTGGACTTTTAATGCCGACCTCTAAATGACAACCGACGGTCACCCGGTAAGTTGCAGGCTGACATTTTAACAAATTACAAGAAGATTACAACCTGTGGTTTAATTATTTCACATATAACGTTGGAATGCTGGCCAAAAAAAAAAAAGAAAAAAAAAGAATGTCACCTCTAGAAGTCCTTTGACGATCTGAAAATAGCGTTGGGGGACGTTTTTGGCTCCTTCGCTGTAAACCAAAGACTCCAGATGTCGGTTTATCCAACAGGACATTCATGTATCATCATCAGATCCCAATATTACGGATGGCAGATGTTGGAAAACTCGTGCAACCAAACATTAGAATGCGTAAGAAGGATTAAATGAGACCCAGCCCTCCAGTTAGATAATAAATAGAGGAACTGAAAGTGACAAATACGCCGCAGCCAGCTATTAATCAGCACCTAAACGTGCACATTGTGTTTTTCCACCTACAGTGAAATTTCTCCATTGTTCCTATTCTCTCAGAGTGTTGTCTCTAATGTGCTGACGCCCCGCTTGTTTAAATGATAGATGTCTCTACTCAGCAAATATTTTCCTGCTCATTACCTGTAGAATAACGTGGGCTTTGCTGCTCGCGCTTCCTCCAATCCGATCGCGCCCGGAAGACAGGAATCGCAGGTCCAACAAGAAGCTCAGAATCAGCACATAAGTCCCTTTTTTTTTTCTTTTTTTTACCTGAAAATGACTTTCATTCTTTCTAAGCATGACTCGACGTACGAGTCTTGACCTCAATTCAGTAATACAACCACAAGGGAATAACACACACACACACACACACCAGGGAACCGACGCTGTTTGCCTTACTTTGCTGTTGTGTGTATCGACCTTCAGGCGTAAAGATTTCACTGTGCCACTGTAACTTCTATTTTGTCTTTTAAATAATTGGATTATGGAGGTTGCATGGGCCGGGGGATTCTAATGCATAGCTGGATGCCTCCTGCATTACGATGATTAATGGCTGCGTCTCGCGTTGGCTTCAGCTCGTCTTCTAGAGACATACAAATAACGCCGCCTCAATTTTTCTTTCTCTCTCTCTTTTTTTTTTTTTTTGCTGTTTCAATTCAAGGTCTGTTTTTAAAGGTCTAAATCATGATTGGACAGTGCAGACACACACACACACACACACACCACACACACACACATATGGGCGGCCCTTCCCTTCACACACTGAAGGATTTCTTTCTGCATCAAACAAGTCAGGCAATTGGAATTATGAGCGGGGTCAATGCTCGAGATTAAACGGAGTCTCTCCTCTCTGCCGCTAAATTCACTTTCCGCCCACCCCAACCCTCTCCACCGTCCTTGACTCCTGTTGACCCTTCCACCTTGGGAGGGGGGAATTGAGTTACTTGCTGGTACAGCTGTCACCCCGCAGCCATAACTTTAAAAGCCGACCTTCCCGACACTCGCCAACATGAAGCCGGGGGTCTGCTTTATTGATGGAGGCTCTTTTACATGGACCTTTAGTCTCAGCCTGGGACGCCAGGAAATAAATCAACCTTTCCAATGTCTTCTTAACCCCCCCCCCACCCCCCCACAACCTGGGGTCAGGGGGTGGGGAAAAAGGGGCCTTCATGGCGTTTGTGTTTGCATGCAGCGACACGTCGCCGCGGGAAACCGAGTCACGGCGTTCGCGGATGTCTCTGTCGGCGGTCGTCTCGCTCTCAGATTAATCCGACGCCATTATCCCCCCCCACCCCGTCCCCTGCCCCCCCCCCGCGTCAACACAAACAGAAACATAAAGACACGTCTTTACATAAAGACTCCTGCAAGGCAGTGGTGAGCAGAAACACTCGCGGATGACTGATAAGTCTGCGGTGGCGTGTGGGTGGCACTTTAGGGCGCCGGGGGGGGGGGCGATGGATGAGGGAGGGAGGCGTGTGGGTGATGCGGGGACGGCGGCGGGGAAGTGGATGCTTTATTAGGCCCTTAACATTTACTTCCCCGGCGCTTCAATCCGTCGTGTCTATTAAGGACGGCTGCTCCTCCTACGTGTTCGCCATCCATCAAAGACCAACAGACGCCAAACCCCCCCCGCCCCCCCGCGACCCCCCACCCGCCATACTGACGGACGGCTCGATATGATGGCGAGAGAAAGTTGACATCAGATGGAGGGGAAGTGGGGGGAATGAGGGAGGGAGAGAATGGATGGGGGGTGGCGGGGGGGTAAAAAACGCTTTCAGGTACGAACAAAACAGTGGGAAGAAAAAAAAAACGTCTGGCGCGGAACGCCGAAGCAGCGTTTCGCCTCGGATTATGTTGGGATGTCCTTCTGCAGATGCAACGTGGGACGCTTTTTGTGACGACACAATAAACCCAACGCGCGCCGGAACAACGTTACGAAAGAGGCGCGGCGATGTCGGGGGGGGGGGGCAAGCAATAAACAGAAAAAGGACACTGGGAAAATAAATGAGGGCGCCTGAGAGGTGCGCCGGTCGGGGAGTCATCAGATCCGTAAGAAGCGCCGCCGTTATTAAAATACAAACTTAGGCTGCTGCTCGTCCATTAATCTAAATTTAGCGTCTAGACTTAGCGTGATGCCGCCGCTAACAGAGCGCCGTGCCAACCGACCAATCACATAATAGATTTTCTGCCCTCTGGCCGACCGAAGAAAAGCTCCGCTATCTGCAAACTAATCGCAGTCACAGTCCGACAATCTAAAACCTCCTGGCGGCCAAGGTCCAAGGTCGGACGACCGCCGACCACCTCGACTCGGACCTGAAGAGGGAATTACTGCAAATGGCGGTGGGGGGTGGGGTGTGCGGACGCGATTGGCCAATTGGAACGCATAAAAATCAGGCATGCTAATGAGAACAAGGAGCTAATGATAACGGCGGTGATGAACAGCTGGTTTGCACTTCCGCTCGGCCGCCGTCGGCCTTTTATCTTCATTAACGGCACACATATGTGCAGCCGTGTTCCCCGCTCTGGGGGGGGGGGAGGCTCTGCCCCAGCTAGGGACTCACCTGCAACACGGGTGGGGTCGGATGAGGAGACGACGCGGGGTATTTACCGGTGCAACAAGGAGAGAGGGCAGGAGGAGAGGGCAAATGAGACAGAGATGGAGAGAGGAGGCGAGAGAGAAGAGCTGAAAGAGACAGAAAGAGACGAACAGGAAGAGGATGCAATAGAGGTCGGAGGGGGTGGGGGGGGGTTACACCATCCAGTAACCTTGTGTTCCCCCCGGCCTCCTGTACCCCCCCTCCAGCAATTAATCATTTGATACTGAGATTACTCAACCGGCAACCGACCCCCCCACATCCTAATTAAGCCAGTGGAGGAAAGAAGAGGAGAGGAAAGGAGAATTTTTTTTTTTTTTGCAAAAACACTTTAATCACATTCAAACATTTTACAATTTCACGTTAGATGAAAGCACTGAAGTGCTTCAGAAGAAAGAAGAAGATTTTGTGCAAAAAAAAAAGCTTCAATCACATTCAGAACATTTTACAATTTTTCATTAGATGAAACTTCAAAAACACTAAACACCAATAAATAAAAGGAAATACAGTTTAAAAATTAGTGCATTATATCAGGAAGTTTGCAGCAGTGAGGTGATCATCAACTAAAGTGCGTAGGACATTTTTTTAACACCAGATGTTCCTAAAGTTATTCAGGTCTTTTGTCACTTTATAGAAACCAAATTCTAGTTTTAAGCGACATCTGATGTTACAGCAAGAAACAGTATTGTTTTCAGTTCTCCTCTTCCTGGTCACGTAAATTGCGAGTTTAGCCTCTCCAGAGATAAAATGTAAAAGCTGCCACTTTCTCTGATTCGATTTATTGTAAGGAGAGGAAAGGAAAGGAGACAAGAGGATGAGAGGAGAGGAAAGGAGTTCCTTTATTGATGCTACCAAAGCCCACTTCACAAAAAACCCCTCCACAGTGGAGCTTATAAACATTAAAGCACCTCAGATGTGTTCCTCCATCATCCAGGCCTTCAACCGTCCCGTCAGAACCGGGACCGGTTCCACGCTGCCAGCAGTCCGAGTCGGGGTCTTTAAAAGTCAGACATATTCTGCCAAGTCGACACAGCCTGATAAAAGATTCACCGGCGCACGGACGAATATGCTTTTAGCTCTAGTTTGGATGAAATATTAAAGAAATCACACAAAAACAATGGTCCAAACGTTAGCGTGTGTTTCCAGCTTTGAGAGAGCCGACAGCCGAGGACACAACAAACAAACGTACCGGTGTTTCAGTGTGAGAACAGAGAACACACTCGTGTTTGTTGTTCAACCCTCCTCTGGAGGTCGATGTCCATTTTTCATTATCGCACCCCCCCACCCCCCCCCCCAGCTATGTTCTGTGGAGACTGGACCCAAAAACCGACCTCAACTCTTTCATTGAAAAAATAAGTTTATAATCTCTAAACCTTTGGTTGCAGCAGTTTGATCCTGGAATATTGTGGAAATGCAGGCTTTTGTTGTTCGGGTCCGGAGCTACATTCATTCCTCCTCCTATTATCACTGCTCAGCTAGCTCCAGAGCTAGCCTTATTCAGTCTCTGAATAATGTTGGGGATGTAAAGACGTTATTTTAGGTACATCTGATCAAACACACGTCGCCATTTCATCCAGAATTTGGAGATCCTTGGATGTCCTTCCTCCTCCTCTTCCTCTTCCTGACCGCGACACGGCCGCCTGCTCTGGCCGGCCGCCAGCCAATTAGCTGAGCGAGCAGAAGCAGCTGCCCAGCATCAGATGGACGCTCGTAAAGCTCGCTAACGCTAATAGCACCGAAGTCAAAAAACAACTGGACCGGATCGCACAACGAGGAGAGTCAACCGAGGATCCAGGCTGAACTGGGACAAAAATCTGGCCGGAATAAATCAATAAAGTGTTCAAGATTTTGTGCCTCTGGTTGGGATTTAATCAAGAAAGTCTCTTAAATAGTCAGGGTGATCGATTAATAGATACTCATGAACTAATCATCACATAATGATCCATCAGAGTGAGACCGCCCACTCTGTTCTCTGGTAACTCTTCATTATCTACCAACTTAACAGTTCATAAGTCGGCAAATTCTCGCATCGCTCCGTCCTAAGCGAAGAAATAAGTAACAAATCTCTACGTAGCTAACGACGTTAGACGACGCAGGGTATTTGAAATACAAATTTTCTATTTTGCGACAACTCATCATCAACATCCTCAAAGCAAATACTGCATCAGTAGTACTCTTAATGTCCGTTCAGTAAACTACAGTAAATGGACTGGGGGTATTTTTACCCACGTATACCCGGAGCACAAATTTGCCATTGGAAATTCTTGGGGGGTTTTTTCCCACTTATTTTGGAAAACAAAAAATACTTGGATTTGTGCTAATAGTAGCAGCGTAAATACCAAACTTCTCACATAACTGAGGACACTCAGGAACAACCTAAAGTCAGCTTAACACAAAAAAAACTCGATTTATCACTCGGGAACAATGAGCTGCAGACGTGCGGGTAGATTTTAGAAGCTTTTTTTTTCTTGTCCAATCGGCTGACAGATATAAAGAAGCAGCCATTGTCCCTGAGTCTGACTCTCTGCAGCTTAACCTTGTTCCCCATCGATCCCTCCCCCGCCCTCCATCACTCTGCAGGGTGAATAATTAGCTCGGTCTACAGGTGGGGGCAGCGCCGGGGCGGCTTCTTCTGATCAGACACCGAATAGGCCTTGCTCCTCTCCCCTCGTAAAATGCCTCGACCCTTTTTCACTTTTATAGACGGGGGTGGGGTAGTGATATACAGCTGTATTTACGAGGACAGGCCCTGACAGATTTAATATTTTAATTTGGTTTTACGACTTCAACATAGGGCCGCACAAAACGCTTTATGAGCCGCCGGCGTAAATGGACAAAACGTCAGAGGACCACCGGGCAGGGACGGGAGGGCGAGAGAAGCGACCGCCATTCCTCATGTATCCCTGCCTAAATACCAAGTATATATCCGTCTCCCCCCTCCTCCCTGCATGTCTCTATCATCCCTCCGCCGTCCTCCTCCCCCCATTCGACCCATAACTCCAATGAGAAGACACGGCCATGGAGCAGACAGTGCAAGTCTAATAGAGGCGAGATTGATGGTCCAAACGATTCAGGGCTGGTACTGGAGGGAGATTCATGAGCGATTGGTTCAGAGATTGATGAATCAGAAGATGCGGCCCTTAACTTTGCGAGTTTTCATGGCTTCAGCGATACTCCCAATACTTTCCAAGTTGGTGGGGTGGTGGTGGTGGTGGTGGGGGGGGGGGTTCAGACCATTAACAGCTGACGCCGAAGCGAGACGCCGGGGAAAGTTAGGATTTGAGCCGTTCTGTGGTTCGGTGGTCGTTTAAAGAGCAGAAGTCAAATAGTTTCTCAAAGCAAAAAAAAAAAAAAATCATCTACAGGGAAAGGTGTGAGCACTTTTAATGGAAATCAATAACTCTGGCTCTCTGAGTTTTAATCAAGAGGAATTCATTATATTATCACGAGTTATCATCCGCCTTAAATAAAGAGAACTAATAATAACCAAGATAGCAAATAAGGAAAGTACCAATTTCTGTTCCAGTGTAGCTGCCAGTTAAAGAGTTGATCCTCTGACACCATATTAACTCTCCTCAAAAGTTGATTTTTAAAAACTTCCAAGAGACAAACTTTTAAAAAAACAAACAAAAAAAACAGGTCTTTAAAAAAAACACAACAAAAAAAAACAAAAACGCCACATCCGATGGGATTCCGAGTGGTTCCCATGGGAACCGGCAAATGAGCGTCTACCCAGCACAGCGCCAGGAGAACACAGTGATTATCGATCCGTCTGGGGGCCGAACAGCTCAGCCAATCAATGGCTCTTTGAGTCCCCCTGAGGATTGTGGGATAGAAGAGGAACAGCGTGCGTGTGTGCGGAGCGCCAGCGCCGGACTGATTTCTGTTCAACACGAATCAGCAGCTTAATTGACGGCCTTGAAATTGATTTAAAAAGTCGCGTCCCCCCCCCCCACAACCCCCAACCACCACCACCGCCTCCTCACTGGCTGGCATCAAAGCAGAGTGTCACTTACAGGTATTAGTGTCATTATCTCCCCCTCAGGATGGGGGTGAGGAGACGGTCAGGGTCTGAGCGGCGGTCGGAACACTTTGCCTGACGCGGCGCCCAAACTGGTACGTTTGATTTATAGAAAATTAACCAACATTCTCTACGTTATTTTCTCTCGTAAGTTCTGCTCCAACTTGAAATAGAATCCAATATTCTCCCTGTCTGGCTCTATTTTTGGTTTTGCCTGACTCCTGAGGGAAATATGTGGCCTTTGAGCCGCTAAATTCTCCACTGTGTTCAACCCGCGACTCTGAAACTCTCTATAAAGCTCCACCAAGCAGAAGGAAGCTGCAGATTCAAGTGTTTTCCCCTCTGATGCTTCTTGGGTAAAGAATTTACATTTTTATATTATTATCACAGTCTTCTTTGTGAAGAACTGGTGAACTTTGCATTTGCATTCAACATTTCATAACAGAGATTCTGTTATCGCTCATTGTTGGTTCTTATTATTTCACTATTGCAACTTTCAACAAAACTCTTATGACAACAACTATCTTTGCTAACATGGGGTTTAGTTGTTCAGTCAGAGAAACCTCCTATTATTAGCAGATTAAGGACCAAAGATTTAGTTATGATCTGATTCAATAGCTGGAGAAAAATGGAAACAACTGGACCAGAAGCAGGAGATTCAGTCAAAAAAAGGCCGACAAGGAGATCCAAAAAGACCCGGAACTGGTGCTGTTTTTCCAGGACCACTTCCGTTCTTGTTCCTAGAGGGCTGAGCAACTCCTAAAGGATCATGGGAAACATTACAGGCCCCTGATTGGTCAGAGAGACTCAATTCTCCTCTCTTCAGCTCTTTTTTGACTCTGATTGAAGGGTTCTAAGCAATAAAACCCTCCAGTCTGGACACAGGCGGTGGTGGTGGCGGATTACTCTGCTGAGCATTAAAGCAACAAGGAATTGAAGTGAAACTGTGAGGATGAGGAGCAGGCTGATGGGCATATCTCCACTGAGCCTGTCTGAGAGGTGTGATCGAAATATATTAACCCCTGAAACTGATGATTCAAATAAACGCCTGCATTGATTTTTCAAGCCAGGCTTTGTTCTTGCTTGTGTTCGGCCTGTGGAGAATGTCGGCTCAGTGAGAAACGGATGTTTAGCCGTGGGCCTCCGAGTCAGACTCTCATCAAACTGAAGCCAAAGGATGGCCTCACCCCTAAAAGCCGGCTGAATAATTAACGGGTCTTAATTAAACCTACGAGGGAGCAAATGACCCCAAAACCCCTTGGGAGCCACAGGGGGGTGGAGGCGGAGTGTTTGAAGGAGAAGGTAAAGGTGTGTGTGTGTGTGTGTGTGTGTGTGTGTGTGTGTGTGTGTGTGTGTGTGTGGATGAGGGATGGAGGGATGAGATAATAGTAACAAACAAGGACAGGAAAGCAGGCTGACGCACACATATGGCAGCGCAGCCCGGCTAGCTCATTAACTTTGACATTTGAGCGGAGGTGGATATAGAGGCATTGGACTCAGAGGACTGACTGACACTCCGAGGTCCATCCATCCGAGCCCAGGTGAATGAGAGGAGAGGGGCCGATCAATAAAGGCGATGGCTTGATAGAGTGTTTGTGAGTGGCTGCATTTCCAGCTGTTGAGCTTCCTGTGTCCCTAATAAGGGGGAAGATTTATAACGGCAGCCGACTAATGACGGAGGACTTCAACACCTCCGACGACCGGAGAGCAAAAACTGCTCTGGTGAAGAAAGTAAACCCAAGGACTGAATGTTTCTCTACAGCACACGTCAAACTCAAGGCCCGGGGGCCAAATGTGGCCCTCCACATCATCATATGTGGCCCAGGAGAGAATAAAAGGTGAGAGTGTCTAAAAATAAATAGGTCAAAAATGTGCTTTGACCAAAACTACATTTCCCAAAATGCAGTAATTCAGCCCATTTGAACCTTTTTGAACAAAGTTAACGTCCTAACTTGTGTTTGATGTTATTTTTCCTTGTTTATTGGATAGTTTGATTCTTGATTGATGGAGTTCTGTGGACCAGACATTTTTTTCTGTGTAACTGTAATGTTTGTAACCTGAATAAGTAATAAATTCAGAGTTATTTAACATTAAGGATTAGTTACATTTACTTTACATTTAGTTACATTTATTAGTTACATCTGGCCCTTTCTTGACAACTGTAATGCTGATGTGACCCTCAGTGAAAATGAGTTTGACACCCCTGATCTACAGGAAATACACACCACAGTCGTGTGGTGCAGATTTCTGAGGGAATGGAATCAGGAATTTACTGGATTTTTCTTCACATTTAAATTAAAAAAAAATAAAAATCAGCATAGCAGATAATATCGTTAATTCTGACAGATAAAAATACCACCTATTATTATTGAGTCTGTGAATACAGTGAGGTGTGGATGTGGCAGCTGTCATCCCGCGCGAAGACTTTTATTATTTCTCCTTACAACCGTGTTAAACTGTCAATCCTTATTAGCTGCTCGAGCTTCACCCTATTTAAATAGATTCATACATGAAATCTCAGGAATTGAACACATCCCATTCTCGTTTCTGCACGAGCAAAGACAGATTGGATCGGCCGATTAATTCATCAATTAGTTCTATATTATACATTTCAAATGAGTGCAGGACTAAAGTCGGACTTCTCTGCGTCTCGAATGCCGACAAACATTCCCAGACGTGGAACGTCTAAGAAAGGCATCGCTCCGGTCGGCCTAATCGTGCAAGAACGCGGGGGAGATCATCATTCTCATTGGTTACGGTGACAGCACTCTGATTCAATCAAATTAAGTCTTGGGAAGCATGTCACAACACACACACACACACACACACACACACACACACACACACACACACACACACACACACACACACACACACACACACACATTCCAATCTTCTCACATGCCTTCACACTCTTAGGTTCTTTCCTTTCCTTCCCAGTGGCACAGGCACTCAGAGATCCAATCAATCACACCAATGCTCACACACACACACACACACACACACACACACACACACACACACACACACACACACACACACACACACACACACACACACACACACGACCAAAGGTGCTCCAGCGGTATCACTCTTAGTTCACTCCTCCCCAACTCACGTCCGTTGTTTTCCACAAACGAAAGGATCACTTTCTCTCTCTCCATCATAAAAACCCCCGACCCCGACGCAGACGGTCTTTTTAAGAGGAAATTAATCTCTCCCCCGGTTGCCGTGGCAGGATATTAATCTAGCAGCTTCACTTATCTTCTCATCTCTCTTTGCCTGATAATCGCTTCCTCATCATCATCATCATCATCATCATCAACACATGCAAGCCACAGGTGGACCAAATGGGGGAAGCGATAAGGATGTGAAACTCCCTTCGTACCGTTCCTTCCTCTGGTCGTTTCCTGCATCACACGGCTGCAGGTGGATAATTAA
Source organism: Antennarius striatus (assembly GCF_040054535.1). Classification (NCBI taxonomy): domain Eukaryota; kingdom Metazoa; phylum Chordata; class Actinopteri; order Lophiiformes; family Antennariidae; genus Antennarius; species Antennarius striatus. The sequence continues at coordinate 2,956,751 of NC_090791.1, forward strand.
CCTGTAAATATTGCGCCAGGTGACCATCAATGCGCTGGCGACATGTCTGGGGTGTACCCTGCCTCACGCCCGTAACCAGCTGGGATAGACTCAGGAAAACCCGTGACCCTCAAGGCGGAAATGTGACAAATCGTCGCGTTTTCATGAAGACAGACGGATGGATGGATGGATGATGGATGGATGTTTCATCAAGTTGTCACATGACTCTTTATTCTTTATTTCAAAGGATGCAGGTGGCGAGTCCTCTCCTCCAAACCTCTGATCTCAGATCTAAGTCGACTAAATACCGTACATAATTCATCCCTTTCATTAACCTAACTCCCTGCTTGCTTAGCCATCGCCACGGATACCTAAAAAAACCCACAACAAGACAAAGCAAACACGCTCCCTGAGAATGAGGCCGCCTCCCCGCGGGCCGGCCCCAGCGATGAATATGTCTGTGATTAAAGCTCGCCTCCTGGGAAGATCAATATCATTTTTGAAAATGCCTCCACGCAGCAGGGCTGGGACGCAGCCACGAGTGAGACATCCAAAAAAAATAAACAGAATAAAAAAAAAAGGGTTTTAAGTTGGTGGAGATGCGATGGGACGCGTCGGTTTTTCATCCAATCGGGCCTGGTTGACACGTCACGCGCCACACGTGAATGGGCGTAATTGTACGAGACGAAGTTATCACCTTATGAATATCGTTCCTCGGAGCGTCCTCACGCCGTTTCTCCCCCGCCGGGCGCCGTAACGGCTGTTTTTGTTTTTTTTTCCAGAGAAGCTGAGCAGCTATAAAATAAGGATTCTTATCTTTAGCGTTAACCGCGTGTTCCTCCAGGAGTTACCCCATGTAGCATGGAGACGTTAGGGCAGCGTGGACCCTCGGGGAGACGGATGTAGCTGATAAAGCTAAGCTCATTATCTGTCACTGACACGTCGGGGTTGGGGTGGGGTGGGGGTGGGGGGTCAGGTCTAATCTGAGCCCAGAGGATCCCGGCCGCTTGGCCACCGCATGACCCGGCTCTGTTACAGACCTTAATCTGATCTGAGGTTAATGCGTCGCCTCTCTACCACAAAAGCCCTCCCCTTCCCTCCCCAGAGAGAGAATCAGGCCCCCGCCGCCGCCGCCTTCCCTGGAAATCCCACATCTGCCAACATCACCTAAAAGAAAAAGAGCGTGACGCAAAAATAAATATCATTAACCTTCAATTAAAGACTTGTTCGGTGTCCTCACATCCCATATTGTTCTCGTATCTCTGTCCAATTACACAATGCTGTAGTAATTACAGCTGCATTAAAAAGTAATGAAGTTATATGAGCGGGGAGATCTGACAGGCGGCGGCGGCGGCGGCGCCCGATGGAGGCTCCCGATCCTGTCCCCCCCTCCCTCAGGTGAAATGTCAAACAAAATGACTGCAGCCCCCGGGAACACCGTCCATTGGACTGAATCCTGCTGCTGTGCGTGTCAGACTACAATCAATCACTCTGCCTGCCAGGTAGCCATTATTTTTTATCATTTTAACCGGGCAACGTGATGCGGTAGCCATGGCGACGGGGTCTTTTACCTAGAGGGCACGGGATACAAATGGTTCCCTCGGCTGGGGTAAAGTGTGTTAACAGATATGAGTCAGTTAAACACTGGTGGACTCGACTGTCAGCAGGCTGAACAATACATTTCCATCTGGTGCGTTAACGCCATCGCCGCGAGCGTTTTATGTCCATAAGACGTTGCCGTCGCCGTGCCAACATGCTTGTTTTTGGCGCCCGGGAATGGGCAATGAGTCGCCCGATTGACGCCGTTTAAAGCGAGAGGTCGGAGATGAGTGCGAGGCAATTCGAGCTCGGAAATGAGCGACGTCCTTTCTCATTTGATCGCCACGGAAACCCCCCCCACCACCATCCTCCCAGGCGTCGCCTTCTTTTGTGTGTCCGTTGTTTGAGGAAGGGACGGAGGCAGGAAGAGGAGCGCGGCGACAACTGTTTGCCATTGATATTTGGAAATGAAATAGTCGAAGAGGAGCTTGGGATGAAAAGATAAGAATAAAAAAACAAATAGAAGAAGGAGGTTGTGGGATGGATTGAGCTGATGTCGGAGCTGCTCCACACATGAGTGGAGATCTGACACTGGTCCCACTGGTGGAAAACTCCAATTCCCATGGATGGCGTAGGAGATGCAAAGAAGGTCGGAATGGCCTCCGCGTTTTCAAAGCTTATAATAAAAAAAAAGATTCTGTCCTCACGTTTGCGGCGACGGGAGACAAATAATGATTAAAATGAGATTTGTAGAAAATCAAAACAGCAAACATGGAGAAATTTTATCGTTCGGCAATTTTTACCTGGAGATTTCAAGCTTTGCTCCAAAAGTTGGAGTCGATATTAAATATCTCTTGACTGTCAATCAACGGGGAAGTTATTACACTCAAGGACGCATAAAAAGATGAACACCGGTTGCCAAAAATCACAGGACACACTGGAACCAAGAGTATTGTGGCTTTAACTGGTGGTATGACTAATTAATATTTGGAATTTAAGAGGAAGAAATAATAAAGGAAAGCTCAAAGTGAAAGTATTTCTGCAAAAAAGGTCAAAAGCACGGCCGGCGATGGAAGATCAGCGTGGTTTTATTAGCCGTGTGTTCTTCAACGCTGACGTGATTGACAAATTGATTTCCTGACTACCAGAAATGATTGGGTGAAGTTTAATATCTCAGTCTCTGTTGACTCTATCTCTATGGCAACGTCATACTGTTTCCACATCTGCTCCACATGCAGGAGTCAGAAATTATTTACCCGAGTTCACAATTAAATTGTTTTTTTTGTTTTTTTGGGGGGGGGGGTTGCAAAAAAGACTTTCGTTCCTCTTTTTCTTGGCAGGTTTATCTATAAAAGTGTTATTTTATTTCCTCTATTACTGAACACGTGTTTGAGACTCTCCTGGTCTGAGTCTGTTACTGATTGTCTTAGAGTTGCATTGAACAGCTTGAACATATATGTGAAATAAGTATTTCCAGTTTGCTTTGTCCCAGTTTGAAGGGAAAAAAATTGACAAAGGATTGTTCTGAAAAAAACAACAACAATTCTAGTCCCATCTTTTTCGTCTCAGACATCCATGGTGGAGGACAGGAAGTAATGACTGAAGTAGAACTGAAGGAATGTCAGACAGACCTGTCAGGGATGTCTGGCACACCTGGAACATCCTTTATGATTGCAGATAGTTTGGGATACAAACAAAAACCCGGCTAACAACGACGCACAAACACAATACAGAGACAGACTCGCAATAACGGATGCGCACTTGATGGCTGGGATCGGCAATGCGGGTCAACAACAATGGATTCTCTGATAAGCATCAATCAAGCTGCCGGGCCTCTTGGGGCTTTGATCGACCGGCTGCTTGCTGTTGTGGAGAGGCCGGCTGGGGATGGAGGTTGGCCGGGAGCTGATAATGGGCTTCAGCAAATCACCAGAGATGAACCCCTGTTGAGAGATGGAGGAGAGGAAGGGGAAGAGAATGGAGGAGAGAGCAGGAGTGCAATTGGGTGGAGAGGGAAGGGGAAGAAAAGGATAGATGGGGAGGGAGGCTCGACTGGGTGCTTCTCCACTGCCCATATCTCCCCCAAGTTGGATGACCGGTATCCAGGCACCGTGACGGACATTCTCCTCCTCTAATGAGTCCCAGTCGCACCTGAACACACCGCCAAGGGCCGCCACCATGAGAAACCCACAACACAACAAACGCACAGTCAAGTGGGGTCATCCTGCAGGGTGTCTCAAAAATAATTACTGTATTTCCCGCACTACAAGGCGCACCTTCAACGAACGGCCTATTTCAAAACTGTTTTCACCAGACTAGGGCAAACCACTCTATAATAGAATAGTAACTACTATAGTTTCTGTGGTTGCGTTGTGCATCCACAAAGGGATTGCAATCACGACTCTGCAGCCTTTTGTCAAGTTTCAAGAGCCAAGTCACTGCTAGCCAAAGGTGCCTGCATTGCTACAATTGATTTGCAAATGTGGTTGACATCTGAAACAGCAGGTAACAGTGGGAAGGGGGGAGGGAGGGGAGCACAGCTTATACTTCTGTGTTCTGTCTTGGTTGCTGACCAGATAGGCAACAGCGAGGGGGTTGAGGTTACAGCTGAGAACTCATCTGAGGCCTCTTTCATATATAAGGCGCACTGGATTATAAGGCGCACCGTCGGATTTTTGAGAAAATCAAAGGCTTTTAGGTGCGTCTTTTAGGGCGGAACATATTGTAAGTTTATTTGTTTCTTTGAAGGTGTGTAAAAGCAGTTGCTGAGACACCTTTTCTGTCCTCTTCCATGCCGGAGCAGAAGCATATCATACAGGTAGACTCCTTCAGCTGCGGGGGAAGGGGGGAAGGAAACCCTTGTATCGCTCGCATTTCACATTCGCTAAATCCGTTCGGTAATCTCCTTATGCATGTGACACGGCGCTATCAGAGGAGGAGGTTGAGGTGTAGCTGTCAGGGAATTTGATGCGAGTTCCCCTGTCGCAGTCGCTTTGGCTCGCTCCTGCCACTCAGCCCCGACGGGCCCCTGAGGGGCCGCTGACAAGAGCGGTATTGGCAGGCGGAGGGATGGCGGTGAGGAGGATGCGGTAGAGGACGCCCGTCCCGCGTGTGGGAGTCGGGATATAAAACCTTCAATATCGTCTTCGGGAGGCAATTGTTGCAAATTTTGCTCTGGCTTTCAGAAAAAGTCTCCAATCAAATAAGTGGCATTGATTTTCGAGTCTTTGTCGCTTTATGTTTATTGATTTTGTCCATCTTTGACACGTAAGGCAGGGGTGAGCGCTAATGCGAAAAATGGCAGAGAGGAAGTCAATCCACGGCGGGGAGCTTGGTTGTTGAAGCGGGGCGTCAGGTCTTTATTCTGAAACCGAGGGTCTTCCTGATGCAAAATTTAAAAAATGAATGCAGCAACACCTTTTGCAGCTCGGCGGCTGAGAACACACAACCGCACGGCGAGCCATCCGAGCGAATGCGTGTAATCTGGTCCTCACCCTGAGTCTCCTGTGGGCGTCTGTGGTTTGCTGTGCCAGTGAAATGAAAGCAGGCCTCTCTAATAACAGCGAATTTAATACCAGCTCCAGTCCCTTAATGAGAGCGCCCTGCGTCTGCTCTGGGCTCATATCCGCACCGCTGGTGGGAGGGGGAGGCGAGGGAGGGAGGAAATGTAGTTAAATCTCCCATTAGCATCACCTCCAGGGCATGTACGCACGCTCCCCGGGAGGCGGCGGTCTTCGTGTCGAGCGAGGTGCGGCTCAAAAGACGGGAGATACCAGCCCAACGCCAGGGCACAGCTGGAGCTGGCTAGCATGACGGTGTGCCATTAATAAGGAACGGAAATTACCACGGCGGCGGCGTTCAAGATCAGATGGAGAATGTGTTTTGCGATGGCGGAGAAACAGACGCGAGGGGGAAGAAGGGATGATGTAAAACGGAGATATAAGATTGTTCTCTTGTAACGTCTGATGTTGGGTGAGGACAGGCGAAGATGGAGAACTTCCATCATCCGGTTCAGGGGAGGAGGGGAATATTTTCCAGGATGGGCAAACAATTAACCGGCGATCCGTTAGCAATTAGCATGTCAGAGATATCAAGTAACAAAACTAAACAAAAACAAGGCATCGCAATCATCCCTGCTTTAATAGTCTCGGTGAGATCCCCCGAGTGTTTGCTAAACAGAGTGATTGTGGTGGAGATTTGAATATTTAATAACAGGAAGAGATTGGAGCGGAGCGCCGTCTGGGGAGAACAACAATCCGCTTGGACTCACTGGGCAAATGAGGGAAACTAGGCTGAGCTCATTGAATTCCTCCCTGTGGTATTAATGAATTTTAAATGAATTTTATGGAAACGCAATAAATACACTTAGAAAACAGAGCAAGCAGCGACGCTTCACGGGGAGAAGGGAAATCTGGAAATGAAGGCACCCTGAAACCACAGCTACGGGGGGGGGTTGATGGGCGGACAGACGGAGGTCAGGGGTCACCCCGAGATTAGGAGAGTCAAATCGCATAAGTAGTGTTTATCCATGGTCGGCGACGGACTCGTCATGCAAATTAAACGTCACAATGACGTGAGATCACGGGAGCAACCGTGTATCGTCAACCTCAGCCCACAGACGTACACGTTACCATAGAAACAGTTGAGGAGTGTTGTAATTACATATAACCATGATGGAAAACAACCAATCAGCAGAGGAAGGGCCAAACATTTGGTATTGATATTATATATATTCATCAGATGTCAGTTTCAAAGACTGTAACATAGATTGATTCTCATCAAACGTAATTTATAATGATAGGTGAGTTTTACCCCAAAAGGATCAATAGTCTTTCTTGAACTCTAATAGAGCTTCATAATAAATTTCTTGCACTGTAGTACCTTAAGATACGAGCTGCTCGACATACGAGTCGTCGCTCTGTCCATATTTTTATTCGACATTCGATTGAAAATCCGAGTTACGAGTTGTGTTTCAGGACACCACCGCTAGTTGGCGGATGGATACAACATCAGTGAGACCGGATCTCATTTTTTACCACATGTTGGTGGATGGATACAACATCAGTGAGACCGGATCTCGTTCTCGTTGGTAAAGACGTGTCTTCTCGTGACTTTTGCATTTCTTGTCATTCTTCATCATTGTTTACGTAGCATATATAATTAATTATACACAGGTAAATTCTGCATGTCTACTTGTTGATAAAAATATTGTTTTGTTTTATTTTAGAGGGTTTGGGGCTTTTTTACACGGTAGGATCGGATTAAAATTATCACATTTTTTGAGATAGTTTGAGATACGAGCAGATTGATTTACGAGTTCAGTCACAGAATGGATTAAAGTCGTATCTTCAGACACTACTGTTTTTATGATCCATAAAACTAAAGCAAGAAGTAGTTCTAGTGTGAGTAAAAGCACACATCCTTCTCACACACTACACCAGTAAACGCCATTAGAACCGAAGGGACACCCATAAATACCCCAGTGAAGTCAGACAGTGTCAGAGCCGCGCTTCTCTCTCCGTTACCGAGTCTGGTGAAAGTTTTTTGGCGCCTCTGACATTTAATGAAACCTTACAGCCAGGTCGTCCGCGGGCTGAAAAACACACATTTTGATAAAACAGAGTTAATTGCAACAGCAAAAAATAAACACACACATGGCCATATGCACAGGCAGACACACGGAGCGAGATGACTCCTTCCAAGACCGGTCCAGGTCTATTAGGCAGGCATCAGGCAGCCGCCGTGTGCCAGGGTCTGGCTGGGGGCCCAGGTTAGAGGACGTCTCCTCCTGGCCCCCGCTTACCATCTGCTCCGTCCAGAAGGCCTGCACCGCTGGGAACACCACATACAGCCCAGACGGGGATGGGGGGGGGGGCATTAATGCACGGGGAAGGGGTTGGAGGGTGGCAAACTCGGGCTGATGCAGGGGCAAAGGTGTACCAGCGACTGCCTGAGAGGAGTCAGAGGCTCAGAGGGGATTGGTGTCGGGACGAGGTGGGGGCAGGGCATGGCTCAGGTGTTCCAGGGGGAGTAAGGAGGCGTCTGTTACCTGTCCACCTATGACCAATGCCATCTGCTGCAGGAAAAAGTGGTTGGGGGGGGTTATGATGAAGATGCTGATGTGAAATCTGAATTTGAGTTTTTCGGTTTTAATTAGCGTTTCATATCGAGCTCGGGTTTGTCCACTTCTCTAACAAGGCAGAGTAATTGAGAAGGAGAAAGGTAATTGAGTATGGGGGGGGTGTAATATTAATGATTGATTGAGCGAATGAAGGAGGGAGGGAGAGAGAGAGACAGAAAGCCATTCTATTCTGCATGGATATGGGCGTTTAATTGGATGCTGTGCTTCCAACTGGGCGGGTGCAGAGGCTGGTGCTGACGCAGGGAGTTTGGGAAAAATTGGGTTTGAAACAAGAAGGAAATTTCCTCGCTGAAATGAGAGATGGAGCGATAACACGGGATGGAGAAACAGGTCAGGCACTTCATCTGAACATTACTTTCTTCCCAAACCCCACCCCCCACCCCTGCCAAATCCGTTTCCGAATGAAATACGCCACGGAGTCGGCAATAGAAATGCATCACGCCGCTGCATATGGGCGTCTGATCTCTCATCCACCGCCAGCGTAATTGACACTTGAGGAAAATGCAGCGAGGAAGCCCAAGGATATAGACGATGTATATCCCTGTTTGCCTGTCGCGGAACGGCCCTCCCTTCTGGGTCCCTCCGAGCCAAACACAGAGGAATGGGCTGGAAGGACTGGTGAAGGTGAGGCTGAGGTATTCAGCATGCGAGGCGGCGCTGGGACTGAAGGATGGACAGAGCTTAACAGTGGATTTACAAAGGGCAACTCGCCCATCAAACATTGAAATTTGGAACCACTTTCCCTGCTGTCCTGAGAAACCGAGGTCACTATTTCCTCTCAAGGCAGACTCCATATTCTTTTTTTCTACCAGTAACAGCTTTCTCTGAATCTGGGATCTTTGTCTACAACTGTCTTCATCCAAATAATGATGAATGATAACAGGCGACTCCTGGCCTAAGCACTAAAATAAAGAAAAATGACAGTGCAAAGCAACAATCGATTGTCAAAAAGGTTAAGAAAATAATCTGTGCAAACAGTAAAAACAAATTGCACGCTTGCGTGACGCTTAATAACTCCAGAACTACAGAAGGAGACTAAAACGGATGGAGAGTTGTCCGTCACAAGAGGACAAAGACAGCCGAACACGAAAATCAAACAATACTCCTCACCGTAATGATCATTTTGAGACACACAAAAGCTGTTTTACCGTTTAAAACAAATCATAATTACGACCCCCGTGGATTCAAAAGTCGGCGCAGCAATGTTTTTATCTTGCTGTTTTTTTTAAAAAGCTCATTTCTTGGTGGTTGTTCCCAGGAAATAGATGCTTCTTGGCAACAGCATCAGGGGTTTGCTTGAAACGAACAAGAAACTCTTTTTTGCCACTTTAAGTGGCTCTGAACTGAATTTAATGTGACTTGTTTGTCTCAGAAAATCGCTCAGAAGTTGCATCTCTTAAAGATCCACTCGTGGATGAGCTCCAGCTACTCTGAGTTGGGGAAACGGCCAACAGAGATACTCTTGAGCTTTCGTTCGTGGAGAAGATGATGTTGCATCCTGGTTTTATTATTATTTCCACACTTTAATCTCTTACATGAAACTTAAATCTGCATCAAACTAAAACGTTGGTGTTGTAAACTTAAAAGGTAAAGGAAATATACCTGGAGATACAAACAGATGAACGGAATGCATTATATCCAATTTGAGGGGTGGCCCCTCTGGGTTCCTGTAGAAGGGAACCTGTTCCTTCTGTAGAAATGTTCTTTCAATCTGATTTTCATCATACACTGATGAGAAAACACATTCTATTTTATTTCTACCAATGGCTCTTCCTAAGTTTACGCTAGGACTTTAAAGGTTGCTCCATCGATTTAAGTTTTGCACTTTCATATAGTGAGAGGACATGTAAGAGACTGATTAAAAAAGAAACCTAAATTGAAAAAGCAGACAGTAAAATATCCAGTTGTTTGTGCCAAGTATGAGACAAGTACTGGGTTTCCCTGATTCATTAGTCTTTACCGAACAGTTTTGTCTGTGTACGAATCTAAAGTTGGACCCAAAACAGGCATGCTTAAGCCAGCTTGTGACATCATCAGCTTCAAAAGAGTGTCACTTCCGGGTCCCCAAAAATCACAGTTAAACAAATGGCCAAAACAAAAAGGTTTGACATTATTGGAGAAAATCTGAAGACCTAGCTTAGCATCTTTTATAAAACTGCTGTCCTGCCTCATTAAGTGCAGTACTAGATAGATGTAAACTGTTAGCATTGTCCCTTTAACCATATTTATTTAAACACTCTCCCAAAGGCATAAAAGTTGAGTCAACTTCCTGATGGATGGAGCTGACAGACGAGGGGCCACCAGCCTCCCAGCCGGCGGGCAGGCGATGCCAGACGCGGCTGCCGCTATCTGGGTTTTTTAGCGTATCTCCCCCGTCGTGCCACAATTAGCAATCATTAGCAGCTCTGTGGAAACAAGGAGGGGGGTGGACGAACATTAAGGTAGGGGACAGACACCAGCAGCACAGCAAGAGCTTACAGAGCTAATCAGGTGCGCCTCGCTGTCCCTTGACTCCACTCATCTACGCCTCCACACCAAACAGTCCCATTTGATGTGTGTCTACGTGGGCAAGATGGCGCACAAAGCTAACGGGGAACGCACACACACACTGTCATGTAAAGACTGAGGCGGTGAGATGGAGTACTTAACACGGTCTAGAAATCCCAGAGGATCAATACTTAGCCGGAGTTATTACTCAGTGTATTACATTTATATTGGCAGCGCGGCTCAGAAAAGCCACCCGTGGTGAACCACGTGAAATTGATGTCAAAGGTGGCTCGGCGAGAAAGGCGCATAAAAGATAATGTGGAAGCAAAACCAAACCAGAGCGGGTTAGCATCGTGAGTACGTACATGGACACTCCCACGAATAAAAAAACATGACATTGAGGAATATAATGAAGCCACAGACGAGGAGCGACTGTTCTTCTTTTTCCATCGCCGGAGACTGACAGCTTGTCCTCCGCCGTGGTCCTCCGAGCGGCGGGACAACCCCATCTCATCCCCCCCCGCTGTGATTTGCGCATCCGATCACAGAGGCGGCCACTTTTACAGCTGCTATATTGTCAGGGCTAAGTGGGAAGTGGCATGTGGAGCCAAAACTGTGTGTACTTCCTTGCGTGTGTGTGTAGTTGTGTAGCTATCTACCAACGGAAGACATTAATTTGCTGAAACATTTCATGCTGGGACTGTGACCCCCACCACCACCCCTCCTATCGTCACCCCACCCCATCTGCACAAACACGCTTTTTTATGCTCTAAAGCTGTAGCTCCATAGCAGGCCTGTCTTCCATAATAAACAGCTTGTGTTGGAGAACTGAATTTAAACCAGGGCCATATCGCATATTTCTGTACATGAGAGGTGGGGGACCGGGAGAAAAACACATCAATAAAGATGACATCGTTTAAGAGGCAGACAACCTTTACAAAAGAGCGCCGGGTTTAATGGGTTGGCCGCGAGGCTCATAAACCACAACCGCATTCGACTCAACAAAGACGGAGGGCTTTGCTTTACGCCAGGGCGATGCAGAGAAATGTTACAACTCGGAATGCAGCGTCAGTCTTTTCGCGTCAGACAGCCAGTCAGTCACTACGCCGAGAAATCACAGCATCGAGACGCAAACCGAGATAGAGGATGAGGCAAAAGGAGGTGTGAGATAGCGAGCACAGCCAATGACCTCCGCTCACACCTCCCAGGGTCAAAGCATGACTCATCAGGGCGTTTTTTATGTTTCAAACAAAGCAACGGAGAGTAAGGAATCAGAAAGGAACTGGAAATCAGGTAAAGCACTCAATAAATCTAATATGTTCCACTCAGACGCCCACAAGAAATACCCCTATATGTCACCAAGGCAACCACCTCGACAACTTATAAGCAGTACTTAGGTTTACTGTTAGGTGATCACATGTGGCCAACAACTGTGGTAATCTTGATGGTAATTAAAGAGAACTTTTAGGAGAACGCAGTTGGAGTTCTGAGCCAAGACGAAAATCATCGAGGTACTATACAGTATGTTAAGTACTACATTGCATTTCATCAGGCATGTAACAGATGCCTTGCACGTCGCTCAGTAATGTATTCGAACCCAAACCAGGATCGTTTCCGAGCCTTCACCAGGTAGTTTTGGTGCTGAAGTCCTCCAGAGGCAAACATTTTGGTTACCGATGTTTGGAGAATCACCACTAAACAACACATTGAGTCGGCATCTTTGTCTTGTGTTTCTACTGATTTTCCTTTACCTCGGATTGATCCCTAGGAGATAAAGTTAGAGAGGTCAGACTGAGTTGGTTTGGACATGTCCAGAGGAGAGAGTGAATATATTGGTAGAAGGATGCCGAGTTTTGAGAACAAGGACCAAAGAGGCGGTTTATGGATGTAGTCAAAGAGGACATGAAGGTAGTTGGTGTGAGAAAAGAGGATGCAGAAGACAGGGCTAGATGGAGGCAACTGATTCGCTGTGGCGACCCCTGAGGGGAAAAGCCGAAAGGAAAAGAAGAAGAAGATCCCTAGGGCAGCACATTCAAGATGCTATAAGATGTTTCCCAGCTCCTCCTGGGGTTTCCCAGAGGACCCTCCAGTAGGATAAACCCTCCAGTTGGTCCTTAAAGGTCCCCACTTGAGTATCTCTGGAAAAACTCCAAACAAATATTGCCAAAGACCCTCAAACTCCTTCAGCTGGACCCAACACAAAGAACCCTTGGTCCCTAATCCACCTCAACGTGTTCTTGCTCATCCATTTTTTTTGTCATTCATTTTCCAACCCGCTTAATCCGCTAACGCAGGTCGCGGGGTAGCCAGTGCCTATCCTGGCAGTCTCAGGGCGTGACGCCAGTGTACCGCAGAGCCACATAGAAACAAACATACAACCACTCACACACACACTCCTATGGTCAATTTGGGACCGGCCAATCAACCTGAAGCGCATGCTTTTGGAGGTGGGAGGAAGCCGGAGAACCCGGAGAAAACCCACGCAGACACGGGGAGAGCATGCGAACTCCACACAGAGCGGGACTCGAACCCGGGTCCGCCGTGTTGTGAGGCAGCAGCGCTAACCACTGCGCCACCGTGCCGCCCATCCAGATCTACAATAATAGCATTAATGTGATATCAGCACTGAACTTCTCACGAGTGCAGCAGGTGTCAATGGGACTCGCCTCAAAAATTTGGATATTGTCAGAATATTCAGGCAGATTCAGGAAGAACAATACGCATTCCATCCTGGATGTATGACAGTGGAGCAGCTCTTGACTCATTTGGGTTTGCTAAAGAATTTGTTTGTCCTGAGACTGATAATACCAAAAGGACCGGGGAGACTACCATAGGAGCATGGGGTACCAAACCCTTTCCTACAAGCTGTCCCATCCCAAAATGTACGAGTTACGCCCGGATTGATAGGACAAAGTTAAACATGCTCTTAGTGGTTGTCACGGTTGGAGCCCAGATGCAGTTGGGGCAAAGGAGAGGGTGGATGGACTCGGTGCGAATAAACTGAATTGATCTTCAGCTGCTGCTGCTTGGTTGTTTCTCCATTGGTTTCTTGAGGCTTTTTGTGAGTTTTGGTAAGATGTTTCTACTGGAGGCGTGATCAATATCCCTTATTATATGATCCCACTTAAGCCCACAAGAAGGAGAATTTTCCGCTGCAGTGGATATAAAGTCAGACGTGAATCCAGCATCGCACATGACAATATTTTTACAAACCACAGCATCATGTAAGTGGTTGTAATTCACAACAGCAATAGAAGCTTCATTAATCATTCAGTCAGTAATTTGAAGTTAATTGCTGTAACCAAATAAGAGGAGAGATTGTTGATTTACGCAGATATCGTGGCCAGAGTCAGTTGACTATCAGCTAGGATGAAAGATGCTCTAGGCTTCTGTGGATGTTGGAAATCGGTCTCTAAACTGCACTGATTGAACAGAAAGTGTGGCCTTCCAGGAGCCACTAAACCACAGAAACATCTACGTCATATCATGGAAACATATGCACAAAGCAGACACTGACCCCAACACCCCAAGAACAAATACGACAAGAGAGCGAACAACCAACTTGAAAAAGTTTTTAACCATCTTCTGTTTTGCTAGGTGCCAAAAACACTCCACATTTTTTCTCATTAATATGCAAATGTGGGGAAATCAGATTTGTGCGTTGGATTGAATTAATCCATGCCACCCCTCCCTGCTTGTGCTGTAATCACAAATTACAGACAGCGCCTGACGGTAGGCTAAAGCCTTGAATCCTGTCAGAGGGTCTTTTACCTCAGGGAGAAATCCCAATCAACCCAACTGGTCAGACAGAAAAATACGGTGGTAGCATAGTAATGTGGCGTATCCGCTGTCGGTTTCAAAAGGATATTAATTCTCTCTTATCTCTGGTAGCGTCATGGTGGAGCAGCTACAGCAGGCCCACGCCACGGCCGCTTTCCTGACATGTTAATCAGCGGGCAATTTGTTCACATTTAACAAGGGGACACTAAGGAGATAAAATGCCTCCATCCACTCTGAGCAATTCCTTAATTTTTCGGATTTAATGAGGAGGCTGTGTGTGAAACATCGAGATCAGAAGGAACCTACTGCTCTTCATCTTACCCTAATTTGATCCTATATCGTAATGATGTGACTGCACATAAACAGTGGCTGGTTATTTTGTAGCTAGGTGAAATAATTAATTTCGGTCTGCAGACCTAAAAACTGATCTGATCTGGCGCTCAGATGCGTTGGGACAGACATAATGATGGCAGATAGCTCAAGTTTCATCACATGGAGATAGTATCACACTACTATTTAGCAGGAAGATAAGAATATTTTGACAATATGCAACTTCTGCTGTGGCTTAATGATTCTATCCACTGTGCAAAACAGTCATTCTAATCTTTTTTAAAGCACCTGGACAAGAAACAACCCAGCACGAAGCTAGTTTCCAAAAATCTCTGACTCTTCTGAAGCCCTCGACAACTCCCCATCAATGTAACAGAGGCTGGACTTAAAATGTTTATCTCCTAATCCTGTGGCCCAGGGACAAATGATCTAAAAGCATCGTATTTTTTTTGTAGAAAATACAGTTCGAGTCATCCACTTTTAGGCAAATTCACCAGATGAAAATGGCCAACAAATGTCCTTGTCATCAAGACTTTTGGCTTGTTCACAAAAAGCCAAAATGCAACCTTGGAAATGCATTTTAAATTAGACGTTTAATGTCGAGTCTTATTCGCCCTTCCTGAACGTATTTTCCTGTGCGATATGCAACGTCTCTCAGAACCCAGATGGTTTCTAGAAACGAGAGAAGCAATGCATCCCCTGTGAACAGCATCAGTAGTTACATCTTTGAGGGAAGACAGTCAACGCCAGAATGTACCCGCCCTCATCCGGATGACAAAGAGGGACAGACAATGGGCGTAGCGGCATTATTTCAACTCCCCTCTGACAGTAGTCTAATTTAATGAGGCACGCTGTGAGCGCTCGGCTGAGCCTCCGTCTCACTTTGTCTGGACCAAGGTCGACCTGCAAACACAAGGGCACACGGAGGGAAACAGCTAAACAAAGCCAGGCCTTGTGCAGGAAAAAAAACACATAAAAAGTCGGATTGCAGACCTCCAACAGCGCAAACAAGAAGGGTCGAGCCGGCATCCAAGAATACCCCAGTAATTGTACTGTAATAGCAGACGTGTGCAAAGTGTTGCTTCACTGAGAGCAGCAACGGCGTGTACTGATGAGGCGACCTGGTCGGATTATTAAACGGTGTCGCTTACCTTCCCCAATGTGCTAAAAGTGCGACACTGCAAACACCGCTGGCGACAACGGCCAATGCAACGCCAGCAAACAAAATAAGCGCGCGCGCATTCAGGGCAACTGAAACGCCAGTCTTTTTGGCTTGACCCACGTTCTTCCTCCCTCCATCTGTCTGTCACCACGGACACGCACGCCATCCCAGGCAAGCAGTCGCCTGGCAACATGACTCAGCCTCTGAACATATTTCCCAGTTCGGGTAAGATATAGACTTTCAGCTACAGTGTTATTTCATTAGAACGGCGCATGTGGGTTTGTGTTTCTGCATCTCCGTCTCCAGCCACCTGCTTTTATTGGAGCCTGCCCCCGGAGTGTTTGCCGGGGGAATATTAAAAAGACGACTGCCATTGAACGGGATATTATAACATAATTAGCAGCGGTTCCGGGCTGGCACACTGCATGAAAACAGATGGCCGGCTAATTCTATTAGCAGGCCATAGCCGGCCGTAGAGCTTTTACTGCTGGTAAAGCCCCGTGACCTTCAAGCCCCTGGGAGCGGCCGGGTGCACAGACCACCAAACTCTTACAAACACTTCCGCCGACCTCAGACGCGTCTTATGAATCGGTCTTACTTGTGGGATCGGTCCATAGCGGACACTAATAATTTGTTTTTCATGCTTTGTCCTCAAATAACCTGAGGTTTGAACAAGAATAACAACTTCCCAGAGTGCAACAGAGCTGAAAATACACATTAAATACATTAGACATCTATAAGCCATAAACAACATGAGTAATTTGCACCTGTTTTTAATGAGTCATTCAACTGCTGTGAGACCAGCGATGTTGTTTGGTCTAGAGACTGTGTCACTGAGGAAAAGACAGGAGACAGAGCTGGAGGTAGCAGAGATGAAGATGCTGAGGTTCTCTCTGGGAGTGACCAGGAAGGATAGGATCAGGAATGAGTACATCAGAGGGACAGAACATGTTAGAGGCTTTGGAGATAAAGTCAGAGAGGCCAGACTGAGATGGTTTGGACATGTCCAGAGGAGAGATAGTGAATATATTGGTAGAAGGATGCTGAGTTTTGAACTGCCAGGCAGGAGACCTAGAGGAAGACCAACGAGGAGGTTTATGGATGTAATGAAAGAGGACATGAAGGTAGTTGGTGTGAGAGAAGAGGATGCAGAAGACAGATCGAAGGTGGTTTAGTATAAATAAGGGGAGGGTTCATAAACTTTTAAATTACCGTAAATAATAAAAATTTGGTCGCTATTTCGCGGACTTTTGATTTCGCAGGTGGTCCTGGAACGCATTAACCACGAGTAACAAGGGATTACCATACTTCCATTTGATCGGTATCTTGGCCTGAGCATTATTGATCACTGATATGTCTAAAAAAGTTGCAAACTGGCAGCAGAAATTTAAAAAGATGGTCGTTTTTGCAACATCTGTACATTTCCACCGCTGCTTACACCCTTGTGAGAAATCTGAAAGCATTCTCTGCTTACTTTTGGATTTCATTAGGGACGTAGTTTTGGTATCAGTCCCGACGTCCTCGATGAGACTGAAGCTTGTGAGTCGGTCCAGGTTTACTGGAGCCTCTACAGCAGGTGGAAGCAGCGGTTTGACGAACCGCATCCAAACCACCAATCTGCCCCGAATACAGAGTGGCGCCTCAGCCTCCGGCTGTCATTCTCACACCCACTCACTTTTTATCTCCAGCACCACCCTGACGTCCTCCCTCCCAGGTTTCAATATGCCGTCCTTCATCCTTCATTTCTTGGAAGATTCCATTTACCTTCTCTATATATTTCACTGACACATTTTCAGCCCTTTTTTGCTCTTTTCTTCTACTGCATCCCCCCACCCACCCCCAGCCCTTTCCTGCCCATCCGTCCCCCAACCCCCCCCCCCCACACACACACACACACACACACACCGTCTAAAGCAATCATTCTTCTTCCTTTCCCTCTTTATTTACATGACACCAAGGTTCTCTCGGAGGCAGGTGCAGATGGCAAAAGGAAGGCTTTTACAAAACGGTTCAGCTTTAATATCTTCCCCTCGCTTTTCATCACAGCCCAAGAGCTTCATAGCAGAACTAACAGTCATCTGGTAATCGCATTGTCCTTCTGTAAATATCATGGGCCCGGTCTCATCTTTATTTTATTACCACCTCTATGACTAAGGACCCCCAGTGTGGACCAATAACGTTTAGGCTCTGGGGCCAGTTGATGCTGGTTTCATATCTTCCACCCCTGCCCTGCCACAAAACACTGCATATGAAACACAGAGGACTTCTTCAGGGCGACGACAGATCCAAAGCGACGCTTTAAAAAGTTTACATCCAGCATTGTGGACCTAAGCAGAAGTGACGTCTCACATAAGGATCACCTGGACAGATAATGTGCTTGTAAGGTTTTTTTTTGTGCAGTAAGAAAAACGAAGGAAAATGTGTTTTCATTTATTTTAAACAAAAGAATATTTCTCTCTCCCAAATATACTTTATTGTCTCAAGCAAACAGCAGATGGACAGACTGTTTTGTAGAAATTATTGGCATATTGGTGTCAGATTTGTTTTCCTACGTGTCGGCATCATTCTCAAGAAAATAAAGATTTTAGAAATATGCTCTTCTTCCAAAATGATTCAGCAGATTATACAAAAATTTTCCTTTGCTTTACCTAAAAAAATCCAGTTTCTGGATGTCAAATATAGAATCAGGATCACACCTCCTGTAAAAGCACTTAAACCTCCTAAAACAATTTAAAGAAGTGTGTAAGGAGTTATTAACAAACGGGTATTCAATACGGTGCATGACATCATTGTTTCTTCCAGGGATATTCGCCATAATCTGGATTATCCCCAGAAGAAGGAGCTTCACTGAAGACGTGGCTGGAAGGGAAGGAAGAATATTGTCGGAAATCACAACAAAATGCCATCGAATGGAAACCTGTTAGTCGGCTGACTGAGTTGGACGTGGGAAAGGAAAGAAAACCTGCTTGAAGGACGGTGACCCAAAGTAACACACAACATCTTATCTCCACAAAACCAGCACACACACATTACACACACACTCTACATTGCACTGCGCCTGAACTTCCTCAGAGGATGAACAGATGCTTTGTCCAACAGAGATCTGAGATGCATCTTTTCCTCAGCGCAGAGGGGAAAAGAGGAGGAGAGAATAGCTGGAACAAAGCAGAGAATCCCCCCCAGACTCCACTAAATAGTCCGTCTCCATCCTTTCTCCATCCTTTCTCCATCACACTACCGGCTATCTGGAGCTCGGCGTAAACAAAAGCTTATGAAAGACAGACATGCGTCACATCTTAACATCCGTGCGGTCATGAACGGCGTGTCTGAAGATCCTCTTTGTGAAGTCCTTCATTATGAGGCACCGGCGCAGTCTCTCCCCACTGCCTCTGATTTATAGTGTGTGTCATGTCGTAAGCTGTTTATTAATGGATTCCCAGCGGAGCAGTACATGCAACACACACAACTCACTGAACACCGAAGCCATTCAACCTACTTACTTACCGTGTGGAAGCTTTTACCGCGCTCCTTCTGTATTTTCTGAAGAAGTTTATTGCGTGTGCACTGGAAATTACGCATTTTATTTCTGAAGGAAGTTATGAATCGACATAAAAACGGACAAAAAAGGAGCTGCGGTGACAAGAAACTCAAGGGTTGTAATCTAATCTAAGAATTATTTCAAATTCTGGACATATTTTGGTTATGTGGTCCAAATTAGCATCGACGTAGCACCGCCACACATTCTACAAGGCATGGCGTTCACAGTCATTAGTCGGAGCGACAGCACAGTGATGCGATTCCAATCATCGCCGGCGCACCTTTGCACAGCTACCTCAATCCGTTGGATTATTTATTCACTCTGGATTTCATCATGGCGCGGCTCATCAACACAACACACAGCCTCTCAAGTCACTCTCAAGATTAGCCGCCGTGGATGAGTCAGGAATTGAGAGTGAAGTTTTTATATATATATATATATATATATATATATATATATATATATATATATATATATATATAAACTCAGTTCAAACCTCGATTGAAATAAAGAAGAACTTGCAGAGTTTTTGAAGCAGAAGGGTTGAGTTTGGATGCTATTTTTCTGCTACCTTCAACACAATGAAATTTTCATGCAAATTCTTTTTTGCAATTTACAGATTTGGGAATATTTGGAAAATTCACAACTTCTGCCAAAGACAGCTAGAAGAAGTCACATGATCTCTGAATTTAATACTAAGAAATATATTTTGAAATATTGTCGACACATTTGGATGAAATATATTGTTTTGTGGTCATCAAAAATAATGATTTTTTCTAATAATTTCCCCGCGGGGATTAATATAGTATATACATTTACGTTTACATTTACGTCATTGGACAAGTTGATGACGTGTTGAGATCTGGATGACGACCCAGTGAAATAAACATACTCAGAACACTCCTGATGTTCTGGATCCATACGGAATCGGATCCAGGTTCAGATCCTAATCCACAATTGATGGATTAGAATAAATATTTGGATTAGGGGGTAATGTGTATTGGGTAAAATATTGGGATGAACACATGGAACCAATGGTTAACCATTAATAAATTGAATAAGATGCCAAAAATATTTAATTGGGAGGAGAAAATTAAGGGATAAAATGAAAGAAATGAATGAAATAAAGAGATAAAGAAGGAAGAAGTGAAGCATTTTTAAAGTATTGAAATTTCACCACATAATTCTTTATGCAAACCTGCGGCTGGATCAGATTACTTCCATGTTTTTGTGTCTTACTCATTCAACACTGGTTATTTACTCGTCTCCATTTCCTCTTCATAACGTTCCTGAGGTGACGTATTAAATATCAGCTCTAAGGCCAGGCGTTCTCAGTTATGTGGAAGGTTTATAATCTCAAGGAAATGACTGACAGCCCTAATGCTAAGATGTAAAACGCCGAGTTCACAGAAACAGTCGGGGTGAGTAATTGGCCCGGCGCAGCGGAGATATTTGTGTTTCACCAGCTGAGAAATAATCGGACCTCAGGACCTCAGTGGGAAATAGAGAAAAGAGAAATTTGCAAAGCCTTACAAGTCGAGATAATTCTCAAGTGCAGTGGGGTGAAATTGGCAGATTGAAGAGGAATAAGTGAGAGGCAAAAAAAGAAAGAAAAAGAAATCCTTTGCATTTTAATGAAAACTTTTGAATGGAACATAAAGAAAAGAATACAGCATCGCATAAACAAAAACCAAGCAAAAATCGTTGGTTTCAAGTGTTTTGATGGAATTCGTAACCAGACGGAAGCTCACACGCGTGTGTGTGTGTGTGTGTGTTGGACACACAAACTCACCTCACTCAGGTGTGGGGGTGAATGTGCAATGACTTCAGCTCAGACCGGTCGGTCCACCTGCCGTTTGAAGAATTCATGAGGTCCTGAAAGAAAAGTCCGGCGAGCGGCGACGATTTCACCGAGTCAGCTGGAGGGAGAGATTTTACAGCTAATGAAGGGGAATAGGCAAAGCGGTACAAGCGACATAGCTCACTGTGACCTTTCAGGTGTGTGTGTCTGTGTGTGTGTGTGTGTGTGTGTGTGATGAGGGGAACAGCTTGCCTGATAAAAGTGGATGGAGCAAAGCTTCTTGAAGGACGAGTGACCTCATACATCATGCTGGCATTCATCTGCACATGGAGATTTTCTCTCACTCTATTCTCAACACACACAAACACACACACACACACATTGTGATATCATTATTGCCAACCTCTACCTTGACCTACGTCTAAACTTACAATCCGGCTGTCGCTGATGACACGTCAGACTCTTCACTGCCCTCTAGTGGATGGATCGATATCGACGTGAAAGACGGTAATGGAATAGAAACGAGTCGTTAGCTTAAACATGCACACATTAGGATTTAGTTGTCATGTTGAAGGTTTTAATGGACGCGTGGAAGAATTATCACGCAGTTGAAGCTCCTTTGTGCTTCAGTGTCGAGTTCAGTTTGTTACTCGGCTGGTTTTAAAAGATCTTCTCCAACCTGTGGGATGTTTTTAGTTTCCCTCGTGTCTTGTTACTCTTCCCTCTTGTGTGTCATGTCTGTCTTCCTGTCTTTCTTCTAAATCTTCCCTTGTCTTTCTGGATCCTTCCCTAGATCCTCTCACCTGGCCTGTTTTTCTCAAATTTGGATCTTTTTTTCCCCTGGTTCTTGTGGATGTGATTTTTCTGGAGCTGCTCTTTTTGGTTTTATTCTTCACTGGTTTGTCACCAGAATTAAAATGGGGGCACAGTCTCATGGAAACACGGTACAAGTCCAGATAAACAATAATCCACAACTCTTTCCAGTTTTCCATTTCCAGCCAAGGCATTTTTCAACATTTGGCAAAATAAAATTCATTGATTTCTGCACAACTTTGTGGAAAAATGGGACATAATGCAGCCTGGATGGAGGCTGGGAGCTGATCGGCTTCCATTCGCCACAATCAGCCATAAAACATCTGAATGTCTGAAAACGACAGACTGGAAAACACAGCCTGACTCACGTCCAGGGGAGAAACGTGAAAACATTTGGAGTTAGTTTGGTCTCTCAACGGCATTGTTTTCTGAGTTCCAAAGCCACTACCTGTCCAGCATCACAGTTGGTGAGCAGCCGGTGAACATGCTGAGGAATTCGGCCACTAATGACCAACATGTTTCCCTCGGGGGAAACCAAACAGACATAAAGCAGACTGGATTTATATGCGGCATGTAACCAAAAGCACCAGTCCAAATGCTGGAAAGCTAATACAGGCAAACCTCGGTTTCCAA
Organism: Antennarius striatus; assembly: GCF_040054535.1. Classification (NCBI taxonomy): domain Eukaryota; kingdom Metazoa; phylum Chordata; class Actinopteri; order Lophiiformes; family Antennariidae; genus Antennarius; species Antennarius striatus. The sequence continues at coordinate 2,978,955 of NC_090791.1, forward strand.
CCACGATTCGTTCTGGAAGGCCGTTGGAATAGCGATTTGTTCGAATTCCAAATACATTTTTCCCGTTACAAATAATGTAAATGGTCTTAATCTGTTCCAAGACGCTACAAAACTACCTTTTTCTCTCAAATTTTTTTGCTTTTATCGCACTTGGTGGCGAGAAAAAGGCGCTTGTTTTGCGTTCGACTTCCTTTTGTTCCGACTTCTAAAACAAAAAAAATCTATTTTTTGGTCGAATTCCAATTTGTTCGATGTCTAAAGCGTTCGAAAACAAAGGTTTGCAAGTACTATAGTTTTTGCCAGGCTATAAGGTGCACCTTCAATGAATGACCAATTCTAAGACATTATTTCATATATAAGGTGCACTGTCTGTTTTTGAGAAAATGAAAAGGCTTTTAGGTGCGCCTTATAGTGCGGAAAATACTGTACTGGGTGCTTGAATCAGCAAACATTGGATTAACATGCTAACATATCCATTTGGTTAGTTGACGATATGTCAGCGTTGAGTTTACTGGTCGAAAAGGTTTTTGTTACCCAAAAGTGTGTGTGTGTGTGTGTGTGTGTGTGTGTGTGTGTGTGTGTGTGTGTGTGTTTGTGTCTCTAAGAGAAATCCAACCAATAACCCACTTGGTGGATATTAATCTTCCAAACTCTGGGCTATTGCATGAGTCTTCTGAGGTTTTTAGACTGAAGGTAAAATTAGATTTATTTCATAACGCCTACTGGGGGGGGGGATAACATGCTGGACATTTGTGGAGATTAATCTGCCAAAGGCTGGGCACCCCACCCCCCACCCCCTCTATAACGAAGGGTTTTGGGATGAATGGTAAGGGTGGAGAAGGACGTTTGGAATGCAATGTGAAAAAACGTGTTTTCCAACATCTGATGGGGATTTCTTTCTTCTACGTCTGGCAGCTTTCATTCATTCACTTCCAAATGCCGTTTCACTGTCGCTAACCCTAAACTAGCTCTTCGTGGAGGTGAGAATGCGCAGGAATGTCATTATTCTGCAGGTGTAGGACTCGGATGAGAGAATAGAGGCGTCGGCTTTCATACAGATGTCATGAAAAAAACATGGGAAGGTCAAGCGGTGGAGGTTTTCTGCTTTGTTCCCCACCCCACCTGACTGCCAATCAGCAGACGGCTGCACATGTACAGTACCAGCAAGAGTCTCCTTCCCTCCGCTGAAGCTCCGTGTAGCATTAGCGTAGCGTACAGCTATCCGTCAGTAATCTGGAGATGTAGCAGGAAGCTCAGCGGTACCTCATTTGAGCGAAAAAACCTGCTGATCGGCGCCAGAATCATCCTATTAACAGAAGTGATTTCACAAGCTTCGGCATACAAATGAGTCGCTTACAAAGTTACATCTGATACTAGCGCGAAACTTATTACATCATTTAATTGTGAGATTAAAGCGGGCTTATTTCACAAACCGGCGCTAATCAAAAATGACAAGAGGAAAGCCTGAAGGCCCGAGCGTTGGATTGCAGATTCTGGTTTATTTATATAATTCTAATGAGCCCGAGTGAAGCCACAGAAGGGCGTCGGTGAGGAAATTAGATAAAGCAAGCCGCTGAAATGACAATGAGGAAGGTGCCGGAAGGACGTGGCTTTAATGTAATGTTTTTAGAGGAAATAGAAGCGTTTGCGTTTTTTTGTTGGACGCTAAAAAACAATCGGAATGAAGGTGCGATTGTTGCTGGAAACAAAGTGAGATCCAGGCGCGATAACGCTGGAACTAGTGGACTGTGATTAATCAGTGACAGCTAACCGCTAATTACAACCCCCAATCAATTACCTCTACGCTCATTATCTAGTCAGCACACCACCTGGAGGGCAATAACGCGCCTTTACTTGCTGTGGGCAGCAAACACACCGACGGCCAGTGGAAACTCTGCTCAAGAGGGAAGCGTGACCCGGGTCAAGTCCGCAGGTATGTGTGTGTGTGTGTGTGTGTGTGTGTGTGTGTGTGTGGAATAAAAACAAATCAAGAGAATAATCCCCCTGTATGTGTTAACATGTTGGGGTTTTTTATGAAGGAAGAGGAATATGCAAATGAACGTGAGGTACGAAGCCTCCAGTCTTGGCTTCACGTTTTGAGCGAGTCTAAAGATTAATGCTGTCTCTAACAGAGCGCAACCCAATTACATCTCAACGGACCTCCACCGCCAACCGGGGAGGGGGGGTGAGAGAGAGAAAAATTAAGATGAGGGAGGCTTGGAAGGATGGGAAAGGAAGACGAAGGAGGGATCGGACCGAATGAATGCAAAGCATCAATAAAATATTGAAAATATCCGAGGTGAGACGTGAGCAATGTCAGAAAGTCATGAAACCCAAGTCGGGATGTGAACCCGTTTCGAGCCACGCAAACTTTATTGATGGATGAAGGAAATGATAATCATAATTAACCATCCCTAAGTTTTCATCCGGCGCCATCCTCAGGTCAGAGATTTCATACCCTAATGCTTTTATTTTGTGTAGATTACCTGCAAGATGGAGAATCCTACCAGGCTTTAGCCACCGCCTACAGCCCAACACACCCAGGTGGAAGAGGAGCTCCTTTCAACCCCAAGGCCATCCCACAGTCCCAACCCCCCCTCCAGATTAAAAATTAAAAACCTAGAATCAGAGACGCAGCTGAACTTCATTTGCTCAAGAGTCGATTACAACCATGTTACCGACCCACATAAACGCTGACTCTATGAAAACTTTGCTTGTATGAAATTTATAGAAGTTCTGCAGGGTGTGAAATGCATTAAAAAAAAAGATTTCTTCAGGGATGAGATGTTGGGATTATTCAATCCGTTAAAAGTATTGTTAAAAGGTAATTTAATTTAATGGGTTTAAATAACAACCTCATTGAGTTGATTTTTAAAATGGTTTGTCGAAAAAAAACGAAAAATACAGACGCTTTGCTAAAGCATCTGATTAGTATAAAGTCAAAGTCAGCTTTATTGTCAAATGTACCATATATGCACAACATACAGCAAAGATGAAATTGCAGTCCTCTCTGACCCACGGTAAACAGGCAGTACAACACAGGCAGTGCAACACAGGCAGTGCAACACAGGCAGTACAACACTGGCAGTATGACAAAGGCAGTACAACACAGGCAGTACAACACAGGCAGTACAACACAGGCAGTATGACAAAGGCAGTACAACACTGGCAGTATGACAAAGGCAGTACAACACAGGCAGTACAACACAGGAAGAACAACAGGCAGTGCAACACAGGCAGTACAACACAGGCAGTACAACACAGGCAGTACAACACAGGCAGTGCAACACAGGCAGTACAACACAGACAGTACAACACAGGCAGTACAACACTGGCAGTACAACACAGGCAGTACAACACTGGCAGTACAACACAGGCAGTACAACACTGGCAGTATGACAAAGGCAGTACAACACTGGCAGTATGACAAAGGCAGTACAACACAGGCAGTACAACACAGGCAGTACAACACTGGCAGTACAACACAGGCAGTACAACACTGGCAGTACAACACAGGCAGTACAACACTGGCAGTACAACACAGGCAGTACAACACTGGCAGTATGACAAAGGCTGTACAACACTGGCAGTATGACAAAGGCTGTACAACACTGGCAGTATGACAAAGGCAGTGCAACACAAGCAATACAACAGGAAGTATGACAAAGGCAGTACGACACAGGCAGTGCAACACAAGCAATACAACACAGGCAGTACAACAGGAAGTACAACACAGGAAGTACGACACAGGCAGTACAACACAGGCAGTACAACACAGGCAGTACAACAGGCAGTACAACACAGGCAATACAACACAGGCAGTACAACACAGGCAGTGCAACACAGGCAGTACAACACAGGAAGAACAACACAGGAAGAACAACAGGCAGTACAACACAGGCAGTACGACACAGGCAGAACAACAGGCAGTACGACACAGGAAGTACAAAACAGGCAGTACAACACAGGCAGTACAACACAGGAAGTACAACACAGGCAGTACAACACAGGCAGTGCAACACAGGCAGCACAACACAGGCAGTACAACACAGGCAGTACAACACTGGCAGTACAACACAGGCAGTACAACACTGGCAGTACAACACAGGCAGTACAACACTGGCAGTATGACAAAGGCAGTACAACACTGGCAGTATGACAAAGGCAGTACAACACAGGCAGTACAACACAGGCAGTACAACACTGGCAGTACAACACAGGCAGTACAACACTGGCAGTACAACACAGGCAGTACAACACTGGCAGTACAACACAGGCAGTACAACACTGGCAGTATGACAAAGGCTGTACAACACTGGCAGTATGACAAAGGCTGTACAACACTGGCAGTATGACAAAGGCAGTGCAACACAAGCAATACAACAGGAAGTATGACAAAGGCAGTACGACACAGGCAGTGCAACACAAGCAATACAACACAGGCAGTACAACAGGAAGTACAACACAGGAAGTACGACACAGGCAGTACAACACAGGCAGTACAACACAGGCAGTACAACAGGCAGTACAACACAGGCAATACAACACAGGCAGTACAACACAGGCAGTGCAACACAGGCAGTACAACACAGGAAGAACAACACAGGAAGAACAACAGGCAGTACAACACAGGCAGTACGACACAGGCAGAACAACAGGCAGTACGACACAGGAAGTACAAAACAGGCAGTACAACACAGGCAGTACAACACAGGAAGTACAACACAGGCAGTACAACACAGGCAGTGCAACACAGGCAGCACAACACAGGCAGTACAACACAGGCAGTACAACACAGGCAGTGCAACACAGGAAGAACAACAGGCAGTACAACACAGGCAGTACAACACAGGCAGTACAACAGAAAGTATTACAAAGGCAGTACAACACAGGCAGTACAACACAGGCAGTACAACACAGGCAGTACAACAGGAAGTATGACAAAGGCAGTACAACACAGGAAGTACGACACAGACAGTACAACACAGGTAGAACAACAGGCAGTACAACACAGGCAGTACGACACAGGCAGAACAACAGGAAGTACAACACAGGAAGTACGACACAGGCAGAACAGGAAGTATGACACAGGCAGTACAACACAGGTAGAACAACAGGTAGGTACAACACAGGCATTCAACACAGACAGTACAACACAAGCAGTACATCTCAGGCAGTACAACACAATGAGATTTAAATGAGATTTAAACCCACTTCCAACAGCAACATGATGACACGAGCCTCTAGACGACCTCTAGTCCCAGAGGTCGGAGGTGAAACACAGTCTCCATCACAAGGTCTTGAAGCTAGCCATGTAGCTTCTGGGGCCGCTTCAAGTTAAGCCTGTGTTTGGGAGGCTTCGCACGCCGGCCACGGACGCGTGACTGCGTGACAAAGCCCTGTTCCATCCCATCCAGTCACGCCAAGGCATGACAAACCATCAGCAGAGAAACGTGTGTTTGTTATCACCAATTGAAGACAGAGGAGTCGTTGCCAGCAACCAAACACGACTGAATGTTGTCGGGGGGGAGACGTATCATTAAAATCTTGCAGCATGTTGCAGACAAGACGAGTAATTTTACAAAGGATCCCAGTGTTGTGGAGTTTAAAGAATCTCTTCTCCTGCCTCACAAACACAAACACAGGAATCCTTGGCGACAAATAGCAGAACAGTCGTCTCCGGCGTTGGTTGGTAGTAATTACTCGGTTGTTTGTACCTATCAAAGAGTTTGACGCAACAAACCCAAACGGGTTGAGGAAGAGATGCCGAGACGAGATGAAACCAAAGGGAGTTGAGAAGCTTCTCTGTCTCCTGCTTGTAAACAGTGAACTGGGTTCATCGGGTCGGCTCCATGAGAATGACAATGTCAGATTTCACACGTTGCTACCGGCTCATCACAAAAGTTGCAAGCTTGGGAATTCTGTTCTTGGCAGGATGGATGCTTGATGTTGATCTGTTGCGTTCGCTGCCGTAGACTCTCGAAACCGCCAGACAGATCAAGCAAAGTATTGGATGATTAACATCTCCACCTTAAACCACAAATGTAAAACTATCTTCAAGGGAAAATGGTTATTTGTCCCAAACTCTTAGGAGGCTGGCAGTCTTTTTTAGGACACAGGCCATGTTTTCCATCGAGACTGCAGACGGCAATTGGGTTTCGGCAAAGAAAATATTCAACTGAGAATGAAGACACAAGTGTTTCCTAATAGAAAATGTAATTGTTAACATCACTTTTCCCTTAAATGCTTATTTGCTCGAGTAAATTAGGAATGTAATTTCTACGAAAAGGGTATAGTTAATTGTTTCTGAGTTGGCCAGTCACCAAAAAACACTGGTGTGGACACACACTTGGACTCTGGGGGTCCTGTCTAGAGAGTGGGTCTTGGAGTACCGTTCTTGGGTGCAAAAAAAACAAAAAAGACATTTATGGGGGTCATCAAGTCAACTCTTTGGCTTTGAGAGTTCATCCTGAGCTGCTCCAGAAGACAAACCAACCAGCGCCAACCCCGTGCATCACGTTTAACGACAGGGCGTTCAGCAGGCCCTTCGCTTCATTCACAAGTTTTACACTCTGACATTAATCTGGACACTCGATCGATTGGGTATATAGATCACGTTTACTTTGCTTTTCCTGTTTACTTGGTAACTTTTACAATCACATGTAAACAATCCTTCAATCTCTCATGTAAAAGTTGTGTTGTGGTGGATTTGATGGGATTCTGGGCTGAACTTCTACCTGAAAAGCTCTGGCATCACCTGACATTTCATCCCACGACACCACCAAGCAATACATTTTATTACCCCTATATTAATTCTCAAAAACACCATCATCATCCTCACTAGTGGTCTATTTATGTGTTGCCACAAACACTTGCATGTATACAAGCTGACACAGGAACAGCTTCACATATAGGCGCTTGAATGGAAGCAGGAAATCGTTAATCAAGCTGCCCCCTTCAGGGACATTAAGCCTCCATTCTACTTTACTTATGTCCTAATGCATGCTGGGATAGGCCCATTACATTTTTCATTAATCTCTCCAAATGTTATATATCTTCAAATCTATTCAGACAGAATTAATACTCTCCAAGGAGACGGGGGGGGGGGGGTATTCCTCATTCAACTTTTTAACGGCGCTAATAATTCCTGATGGACTTTCAGTCTTTTATCCGGCCGACCCCTGATCAGGATTTTCTTGCCCTTGATCCTTTAATATTAACCAGGGCTGGCTTTTTGTCCTTCTCAGCTACTGTACTTCTCTCTCTCTCTCTTTCCTGATGAGTTCACCTCCATCACTCCACAGGTCTCATTACAGCCAGGGCCAGTAGGGAACACTCTAATAAACAGATGAAGACGACATTCTAACACACACACACACACACAACCTTGAGAATGATTACACTGAGGACGAGCACAAAATAAAAACCTCTCAGTTGATTATTTCGGGTAAAATAAATCGTAGCATGCAGAGAGATTAAAAACAAAAAAACAGGCGTACAATAACGTTCACCGGGAAAAGCGCGGGTAAACACGTGGCTATTGATAACCGCCATGCTTGTTAAAGAAAAATATGAACACACACGCAAGCATGTGCGCGTTCGACAACACACCGGAATAATGAAACACACACACACACACACACCTCTGCTGCGCCGTGCGCAATAAGTCTTGCTTCATTAAAGTCAAATCTCATCCACTATCAGTTTACAACCACATAAGTCGTTTGAACCGCCGGGGAAATACAATTCCATTCTGTTTTCGGGGGTTATCTTAATATATGAGCTTGTCTCCGCCACATCGGTCTGCGGTTATGAGCTGGGCAAACACCCACAGCACCGCAATATTGCACCGACATATTCACAGAACGGACCGGAGCGCACAAAGCAATTAGCAGCTCATATTTTGCATGCGTAATTGTGTCCGCATGCGCGCAAAAATGACTCCACTCCTTTTGTCTGCTTCTGCAATTTCCTGCGTCCGGCTTTATCTCCCCGGCGGCTCATGGCGGATCAGTTTGCGTCGTGCGTCGTTATTTCTCACGTGGGAATGAAGGATTTTTCTTGAAAATGAGCGTAAAAACGTCTCGGGCAGGTACGGCCGTCGTCACGGCGAACGGTTTTTCTGAGGATTAACGCAAAGGAGAAACAACTAGAAGATAAATTGAGTACAAAGAAGACAAATCTCTCAACGCCGATGTCGTCTGATGCGCCCAGGCCATCCATCCATCCATCCATCCATTCATCCATCCTCCATTCGCTATCTGTCTGGCCCGATCCCACCTGTATGACACCCGATCACTCTTCATCCTCCAACCTCCGTCACTCCATCCTTTCTCCTTCTCCGCCCCAAGGCCCAAGCTCACCTCGCCTGTCAGGGATGATACCGTCTGAGTGGATTAACCGGAATATCATGAAGGATGTTCGGTCAAATGCGTCCCGGCAAAAGGTCACGCGTGTCGACGCGGCTCGACACCTGAAGCTTATGAAAGCGTTTGAACGAATGGATGCACTTATCAACAGCTTTTATCTCACCGGGAAGTGTTTAGGTCGTTTTTATCACCAACAATGATTGAAAGTAATTGAGTAGGATTTCTATTAAGTCCACAGAAGCCGCTGCTATTCTCTCAATGTCATTATTAGGCATTATAAACCTTTAAAACTAAACAAATTCAACACATTTTAATATAAGGAATCAGAAATGTCGAAGGAGTTGAATTCTAGCATCGTTCGTGTTTTCGTCGTTTCAGCATTCCCACGTTTTGATGCCGTTTCTCTGCTCTTATCAACCTTTCTTCAAGCTGCAGTTGTCAGAGAAAAAAAGAAAAGAAAAAAAAAAGCTCTGATAAACTCGGTTCACCCAATTTGTCCAGAACCAAACAGCCGCCGGACGGGGTCAGCAGCTATCTGGTGAACACAGCGCAGCATTTAGCAGCCAGGGAGTCAAATATTTCCCTCAGGATTCGGTAGATGGGAAGAAAAAAAAAGAAAAGAAAAAAGTACAGGTGGATGATAGAGGAATAATATTTTTCTGGTGTAAACATGACAAATTGATGCTAATTCTGCTCCCCTTGATGTGCAAAAGGGGTGACTTTAAAAAGATAATGAGGAGACGGTTCGTCTAACGCGTCAAATTTTATTTAATTTCATCCTGGTGAAAAAAGGAATTGGCTTTAAAACATCACTTCCTGAAGAAAGAAAGTGAGTTTAAGACCAATTTAAGTGGGACAATCTGACCCCCACCCCCCCTCCATTCTCTCCTGCTGGGCGGTGCGGACCTGCAGGCATCAATCTCCGTGCCGCTCTTCCTCCTCCTCGGCGATGGCGGGCTAACACAGATGCAGAGCTTGTCACAGGCTTTCATAGCATTGACCCACCATGCCTCAATCCCCCCCCACCACCACCACCAACATACCCTCACCCCACCCTCACCCACTCCATAAAGGGAGGAGTGAATGATGGGGGCGAGTGGAGGCGGACGCACAAGAGGACGAGCAGGGAGGGCGGGAGTGACAGACTCATATAGCATGCATAACAACCGAGCACGCCTCCCCGCATGCATCGCTCCATTTCCCCCCCAACACCACCAACACCACCGCCCCCCAGCCTCCACCCCACCCCGACTGTCTCGGACAGAGACGCACACATCTTCACAAAGAAACAGAAGGCTGGCTGCTGCAGGAGGAGATGATCGACAGAAGGAAGAAAGAAAAAACATCCTGATGCCTCAAATTCCAGCTGGTTTGAAGTAGGTCAACCTGCAGGCCGGAACTGAGGGAATAAAGACCCATCCTACCAGTCGAACCCAAGGGAATAAAGACCCGTCCTACCAATCGGAACCGAGGGAACAAAGATGAGTCCTACCAGTCGGAACTGAGGGAACAAAGATGAGTCCTACCAGTTCGACCCGATGGAATAAAGATCCATCCTACCAGTCCGACCCGAGGGAATAAAGAACCATCCTACCAGTCGGATCCAAGGGAACAAAAACGCATCCTACCAGTCGGAACCGAGGGAACTAAAACGCGTCCTACCAGTCGTACCCAGGGGAACAAAAACCCGTCCTACCAGTCGAACCCAGGGGGAAAAAAAACCCGTCCTACCAGTCAGAACTGAGGGAACAAAAACGCATCCTACCAGTCGAACCCGGGGGAACAAAAGCCCGCCATACCAGTCTGAACTGAGGGAACAAAAACGCGTCCTACCAGTCGGAGCCGAGGGAACACTGGGGGGATGAACACAAATCAAAAAGCCACCTTCACTCGTCTGCCCTATCCGCCTCCTGATTGGTCCATAATTCTGTTATTTCCTACATTATTGGCAAAATCCAGCGGATTTTGACAAAAATCTACTGGAAACTTTTCGTCTCGCAGACGAACAATCGAGCAAACATCGGGGATCAAATGAGTTGCTCTAAATCTCGCTGGCAGTGATTTCATTCAATCATCCGTCTAACACGTGGTCCAGTATAACGTCTGAATCAGAGACAACGATCTTCCCTCTGTCGGGTGAATCCTGGGACAATACCAGAATATTCCCAGTGATTCCCGGCCAGAACCGGCGGCCAGGCGGGGAGCAATTTGCAAGGCTCAGGGATGAGCTTCCTTAAAGCCCCCCCAGGCTTCAACTATGTGTCGACAGAGAGAAACCCCCTTTAATATACGGTCCAAGAGGAAGCCCCCGCTCCCTCTGAAGTGATTAAAAGGTTTTAATGAGCCGCCGATGAGGACGAAGGCAAGGATGAAACGAGAAGCAGACGGATTTAAAAACATCTGTGTTTAATAGGTTTTAAAAAGTCACATGACATCTGGCGTCCTGACAGGAGGTCATGAGGTTAAAACCCGCCTCGCGTTTACATTCAAACCGTACGGATCAGCTGGAGGCGAGATGAACGCACGTGACCACGTGACATCCCGCGTCACGTCGAGCCGTGTTCAGAAAATTTGTGCTAGCTCGGCTAATTTGTCGATCACAGCCGATCACCAGAACCCCGTCCCGATACGAGGGTCTAAAATCGGGTTCAGCACGCCCGGCTTAAGGCACCCTGTGACCAGTGAACACTAAAATGTGTTCGGATTTCATCAACAACAACAGGAACGATTGCATTTCTCTTCCTGGTTGATCCTCATTCATCTTAAAGAGCTGCAGCTTCCTTCCATCACACATTAAAAATACACAGATTATGCAAAAGCTTCCAGACTTCCAATCCATAAAAATCCAGTTCTTGTAATTGTTTAAATCACCCCCCCACCCCCCCAACCTCCCCACTTCGTCATCATTCACACAAACTTCCTGCCATCTGGACCGGACAGAGAAAGCTTGGTGGGGACCCGGGTCGAGGCTCGAGTCGGTTAGGGCAGTTTGAGCCGTTTCCTGGTGGGACCCTGGAAGGGGCACTGAGTCGAAGCGAGGGAGTGATAGGCCTCCGCCACCAGGTGAGGGTGGGAGGCGGCCATGTCGCTCCAGGCGGGCGTCTCCATCACATCAGACGCATGACTGGAGGAGAAAGAGGGCAGAAAATAGAGGGAATGTCGAGGACGAGCCAAAAAAAAAAAAAAAAAAAACCCACCGGCTTGAGTTAACAAACACGTCGCTGAGGAGTTTGGGCTCGACTCGACTTCCATCTGTGGAGAGCAGCTCGGAAGACACGGACGATTTGTCACACCAGCTGGCAGAGCTGCTATTTACTTTATATTTTTACATTTTTTCACCCCTAAATGTCGTTTTTTTTTTTTAATTTTATTTTATTTGTTTTTTTTGAGAAAAATAACATCGCGCAAATGAAAGGCAACATTCAAGGATCAGGTGCGCGGGCGTGCGATGAACACGCCTTGTCGCGGTTTCAGCATTTCACGTCGTGACATCATCGAGGTGAAGGAATTCATCATTTTTAATTGGAAGAAGTCAGAAAAGCTGATAATCACAAATTAGAAACTTGGAATTCCTGCTTGCTAATATTTTCTCTACCTTATTATTTTTATTTGAAGCCGTGGTCATCGCCTCCCGCAGATGTGAGCTTCCCACCAGCGGCGGCACCCCCCCACCCCCCTCCTGAGGTCATCTTCGCCGCCTCGGGGGAGCGCGCGGCGCTGCACTATCACGCGCCGCTGAGTGGCCTTTAATGACATTTTTCATGTTGTATTATGGGTAAATAAACAGCGTGTGTGCCTGAGTGTGTGTGTGGTCAACAGCTCCAGACCTCCAGCTGACCTCTGACCCCCGTCCTCTGTGAAGGAAGCGCACCCCCCCCCCCCCCAGCTTGCAGTAATGACCAGTGTTGCGAGGCAGGAGGAAAGGGCAGGAAGGGAGCATCCACGACAGAAGGGAAGGAGGAGGGACGGATGAAATGGGGGGGTTGTGGTGGTGGTGGTGGGGGGGTGACACACCAGCAGCGACAGAAATAGAGATAAACAGGAAAAGCAGGGTGGTTGGGGGGGGGGGGGAGGGTAATGACAGTCTGCAGCGACCAGGAGGAGGAAGAGGAGAAACGGATTCGCGCATCGACGCTCGCGACTCCACCTCATCGTGTCCAGTCGGCGGTCATGTGATACCATACGCGCATTCTATTGGCTGACAGCATCCAGAAGGAAAAGGTAATAGGAAAAGGTAATACAGATAGAAGGTGGTTTAATATCAGTATGGGGGGGGGTTCATTAACGCTTAAATTAACGTGAAGAATCAGATAAATAGTTTGTCTCTCTATCGTGGAATTCGTTAATGGCGTGCGAAATCTGCTTTACAGAACACCTTTAGGCTCACGTGAGCTCTTTAGGAAGGGACGGGATTGGTGGTGGTGGTGGGGGGGGGGGGGGCAGAGGAGGAGACGGAACAAAAGGGATGAAAGAAGGATCAGGAAACAGAGGGGCGGTGATGGATTTCTAATATGGGATCAATCGCCTCGTCATGGACGTAAATAGCCGTCATTGATGCTAATAGCCCCCCCCCCCATCTTACCCAAACAGGCTTCCTGTCACATGATTAACATCAGCAGCCCGGCTTTAAACGGCCCTAACGTGACACCGCAGCAAAACGGTCTGATCCGGGGGATTAAATTTAATTTTCCTCGGGAGACAAAAAAAAAAGAAAAAAAAAAAAAGCTTCCGCTGAAATTTAATGACTTCGTTTGACAAAAAAAAAAAAAAAGCAAAGTGTGTGTGTGTGTGTGTGTGTGTGTGTGTGTGTGTGTGTGTGTGTGTGTGTGTGTGTGGTGGGGGGTAGTCATGGAGACGAATGATCTCGGCGCAGGGTTTTTTTTCTTTTTGAACTCACTAGTTGATGAAGTCCAGCACGCGAGTCTTGAGCTGACAGGCGCTGTGGAGGTCGGCCAGGACCAGGATGTCGGCCGCGTTCTCCACGGCGACGCTGGAGCACAAGGCGTCCTCGCACAGAACCTTCAGCCGCTCCAGAGCGTACTGCCAACGGGAGAGAGGGCCGGTCACACAGACGACTCGCGTACTAGAACATTAAATCACTCCAGACTCCGCCTTGATGCTATCAATAAAGAAACGGCAATAAATACCTGAAGCGATGGAAACAAAAGCATCTCTACCCCCCCCCCCCCCCCTCTCTCCCACAGGAAGTGTTTCTCAGGTGCGTTTTGAGGACACACCGGCGACGCATTTGCATGCAGGCAGGGGGGTAACAGGTGCACGCACACCCAAACGCGCCGCACCTTGTCAGCTGCAGCCAGCAGGTCATCTGCCATCTTGTCCAGGTTGGGGGCCGTGCCTGTGTAGATGAAGCACATCATCTCTTTGAAGACATCTGGCTTCACGTCATTTATCTCCACACGGTTCTGAACAAGGGGGAAGGGGGGGGGGGGATGAGAGAGGGTGGGGATGCAACCGGGGGTTTAACGGAATATAAAAAAACAGAGCAGAATAAAGGTAAAAGACAAATCCTTCATAACGATGCGCGGCAGCAGAAGTGTTTATTTGGTGTGAATGTCCCAGAATCTACCTAAATTAAACACCCCCCCCCCCTCACTCCTCGTTTCCAGCTCACGCAGAGGGACAGCCAGCCATGCAGAAACAAAACAAGCTGCAAATGCCAAACAGGAAGGAGGGGGGGGGGGTAAAACTTCCTTCTGAACAGTCCGGACACGTTTCACTAAAACTACATTCTCGTGCGTTTTGATTTCATTCTTTTCCTGAAAATTAATCCTCGCCGTTCGTTCCATGACGGACGCCTGGGGGGGTTGGGGGGGGGGGCTTTATGGCTCGCCTGGCGCCGAGGAGGTAACCTGAACCTTTGGCCGCCGCCCCGAGACTGAAAGAACAAAAGCAGTAAACCAATTACAACGTGTTTTATCGTCGCCACGGTGACCAGCAGCGCTTTTTAGCTGGGGGGGGGGGTGTCGGGCCAGGTGTAGCAGCGTTTGTGTCGACTCGGACCGCTCGGCTACGATGCAAATGGCGAGGAAGGAAGGAAGGAAAGGTGGAAGGGTGGAAGGAAGGAAAAAAGGAAAGAAGGAAAGAAAAAAGGAAAGAAGGAAGGACGGAAAGAAGGAAGGAAAGAAGGAAAGAAGGAAGGAAGGACGGAAAGAAGGAAGGACGGAAAGAAGGAAGGAAAGAAGGAAGGAAAGAAGGAAAGAAGGAAGGAAGGAAAGAAGGAAGGACGGAAAGAAGGAAGGAAAGAAGGAAAGAAGGAAGGAAGGACGGAAAGAAGGAAGGACGGAAAGAAGGAAGGAAAGAAGGAAAGAAGGAAGGAAGGAAAGGAGGAAGGACGGAAAGAAGGAAGGACGGAAGGAAGGAAGGAAAGAAGGAAGGACGGAAAGAAGGAAGGACAGAAAGAAGGAAAGAAGGAAAGAAGGAAGGAATGAAGGAAAGAAGGAAGGAAAGAAGGAAGGACGGAAAGAAGGAAGGACGGAAAGAAGGAAGGAAAAAAGGAAAGGAAGGAAGGAAGGACGGAAAGAAGGAAGGAAGGAAGGAGTGCGGCGGTGTCACCTCGCTGAAGGAGTCGATGAAAGCTGCTGCTGTAAGGAAGTTTTTTTTTAAATGCCCCACGTCGGGGGTCAGGCGAGGGAAAACTAGCGTGACAGCGTTCCTGTAGTTACAGTGAGCACCCCCCCCCCGACTCTATCAGAGTGTTCCTTTATGAGCTCGTTGGCCTCTCCCTCTATAGAGCGCTGAAGAGGAGCGTTAACCCATCTATCCACCGAATGGGGACGCGGCCCGACCGTCGCTCCCTCTTTCTGATGAAGGCGCCCACTTAAACAGCAATTAAGATGCATTTCCTGGCTCTGCGCTGTGTCATTTCCCCGTTCGGGCGGCGCGGGGGCATCAATATTCCTCTGATGTGACGGCTAAATCACAGAGGTTTCAATCCCGCCGCCGTGGTGCGTGCATGTAGACGCACACGTGTGTGTTAGAACACACATGCAAAAAGCATAAAAATGCACGCTGCATTGACGGCTCTACAACCCGTCTCTTCTGGAACGCGTTCTCGTCTCACAGAGCTTCGTTTAACGCCATTAGAAGAGTTCTTGGCGTTAAACTTAAAGCGGTTAACAAATGGAAATCAGCCTAATTAAATCTGAACATGGTGAGAGAAAGAAAGCAAAAAAAAATATCACGCAGTCACATTTTGCTTTTTTTTTAAACAAGAGACATGAACCGTCGCACCCAGACGATTACCTTCAAGAATTCAACCTGAAATAAACGTGTAATAGAAGGAACGAGGAGACGGGGAAAGTAGTGAAAGTTCCCAAACAGCTGATTGGTCCGTTCCAGGGGTAAAGCGTCTCATTGGTCGACAGGTGATCGTGAAAGGGGGCTCGGTCCTTCACAAGCAAAGATGGAGATGTTCAACACCTAGTCTAAATTTAGAAGTTATACAGATTAAAATCCTGCAGCTGTGATGATGATGACGATGATGATGATGATGATAGGAGGGGGGAGGGGGGCGTCTAACCTGCACATCTGTGCAGCCTCCATTAATGCTGGGGGGTAGGTGCAGCGTTTGGAACATATGTCGCCGTCCAGGCGACGTCATTACTTATTCCGCTAAGACAATGCCGAGCTGGGCAGTAAACTGATCTGCTTGCAGTCCAGACCTGCCCCCCCACCACCACCCCACCCCATTTAAAATGTGTTCTGCATGACGAGGAGCTAAACACGCCCGGGGCTGCCGAGCGTCTCAAGTCGTCTATCAAGCCAGAACGAGGCCCGAATTCCACTTTGAAAACTTTGACAATTAATCTCCTCCCGTTCTGAAAAAGAGAAAGCGATGCGGCGCCAAAGGTCAAAGGTCATCAGATTCAACATGTGTGCATTTACAGAAAACAACACAGTGACTCAGTGATTAGATAGAGGCTTTAAGACACTAAATAATGAAGAGGCCGTGCAGGAACACACGCAAGGAGCGCCGCATCAGAGATCAGAACCCAAACATCCGCCTCGCCGCTGAGGAGGAGGAGCTCCACTCACCGTCTTCCTCTCTTCCATCTCGTGCTCAAACATGGCACCGAACACCAGCGAACGAGCTGCGAGACGGAGACAGACAAAAGGAGAAAAGAGAGGTTTGTTATTGTGTGTAATGTTGACGCGCGGCGCCGTCTTGTGATATCCGTTTACAGCTTTCTTTCCTAGGGGGTGGGGGGTGGGGGCGAGACAGATGATTGGCAGCCGTGACAGCTTGGAGAAGCGTTCGGCGGAGAAAGTCGAACTCAAACTCGGTTCGCCGCTGACAGACTCGTGACGAGGCGCGTTTGGCGGGAAGCGAATGCTGATTGGCCGACTCGGCTGGAGCCGATTTAATACATTATGCTTTAATCACGATCTGTCTTGCCTTTTTTCGGTACCGCCGTCGTTCGCCGCCACTGACGTTCCTATTGTGTGTCCACCTGAATTAAAAGAAACTGCTATGTTTTAAGAGGAGTTTCTTTTATTTATTTCTTTAAAACTGCATAACCGGCAATGATCAGAGAGATAAGAGGTTAAGAGAGGTCAAGATAGAATCAGTGCCTCTCCTGGTCTGAAATAAAATATTCAAAAGACAAGCATTAAAATAAGCGAGGAGGTAATTTTCACTCGCTTTTTAAAAAAATAAAAAATAAAAAAAAATCCACATTTTATTCTAATCTATTGCTGCAAACGGACAACATTCACAGACGTTTTATTTTTTTATTTTTTTATTTTTTTTTAATCCTCTGGAGGCGAGGACGCTTCCGACGACGACTCCATTTACACTAAATGCGGAATAAAGTGCGAAAGCAATAAAAAACTCGCCCATTACGTCCCCGAGTCCCTTCAAAAGAAGTAGGAATAAAATTTATATTTTGATTATAATCCAATTTTCATTTGGCTAAATCAGATTCGGGTTGCGTGCTTTTAAAACATTAAAGTTTTAAATAGGAACACATGAATGATTTGAGTGTTTTTCAATCGCTGAGGTGACCCGTTAGCTTCTTATTTACTCGTCAGACCCGTTTGGAGAGGTTGGAATTATCCATCGGCGTTCACGTTCTCCCGATTGTTCGTCGTGTGTCTGTCAATGTTTTTATTCCCAATCGTGATTCTCAATTAGCAGCTGATTAAAGTTTTAACAAATGTTCAACACGATATTAAATCCCCGTCAAAGTCAGACACGCCAATTAGTTTTAAGAACTTAATAATTACAGTTATTAAGCGCAGAGGTGGCAACCCATTTAACACTCATTTGGAAAACAAGGTGACGTTGATCAAACTTGTTCTGAACTACAAATAAGTACAGTAATTATAATAACAGTAAAAAGGGTGAAAGGCAGGTAATAATGGAATGTAACCGCGGGGTTAAATCCATCTGTTGTCTTTGAATTCTGGGAATGCGAAGCGAAATGACGCAACAGGGCGGCGGTTTGTTCAGCGCTAATGAAGTTTGTGTTAAATTAAATTAAAAATAAAAATAAATTTTTTTAAAAAAGGACAGGTTTCAGTTAACCTGCTGTCAACGCCGGTGTCTCACATTCACGCAACCCCCCCCCCCCCCCCCCCACACACACACACACCCCAGAAAAGAGGGTAAAGATAATTATATCAGCGATTATTCATTGCTAATTAATTGTGAAAATGAATCCCTAGTTGCAAAAAAAAAAAAAAAAAGTGCAGACAGGCTGACGTTCAGTCGTCTTGCCGTGTTTGTGAATGCAAGTTTGGGATTTAATTCCGGAATAGTAATCCAGACTGAAAACAGAGGGGAGGAAAGAGAGGAATAAAGACAGCTGTTCCGTTCACCTCCCCTCGCTTTCCAGTGATTATAAAAAGTGCTCCAATTAATAAATGCAAATAAAATCACTTTGTTTGCGATGATTTAATGCTCGGCGGCATTTTTTTTCCTACAAATCGCTCTGAGCATTGTGGATTTAGGATTCGTTTCGTGAATTTTTTGCGAGTTTTTTTTAGGGTTCCTGGTTTTTTGCAAAGTGAAGATAAAACGTTAAGAAATCGGCTGGAAAAAGATTCGACTCGGCGCCTCCGGATGGGGCGGAGCTAAAACCAGGCAGGGGGGAGGGGAGGGGAGGGGGAGGAAGACAAGACGCGCAAGTTGAGTCGGGATGTTTGACTCGAGTCCAAGTCATGTGACTCTAGTCCGAGTCATGTGACAGGAGGGAACCGTCAGGTGCCCCCTTTGGGACGCGACCACAGCGTGTCTGTCTGGTGCAGCTCCACACTGGTGAGCTCATACTGCAGCAACAAAGGGGAGGGGAGTGGAGGGGGGGGGTAGAGAGAGAGAAAGATGGAGGGGGGGGGTCACAGAAAGTGAAAGGAGGGAGGAGAAAGAGAGAGAGTAGTAGAAAAGAGAACAGAAGGAAGAGAAAGACAAAGAGTCACGACAGGACGCACACAAGAAAAAGAATGGAGTGATGAGAGGAGGAGGAGAATGGAGGGAGGAGAGAGAGGAGGAGAATGGAGGGAGGAGAGGAGGAGGAGAATGTAGGGAGGAGGAGGAAGGAGAGGGAGGAAGATGAAGGTGAAAGAGGAAAAAACATTCAGACAGTAAAAGAAAAGGTAAAAGAGAGAAAGACAATTTGAGGAGCTCCCCTTCCTTCGTTTGTTCCCTCTCTGTCCATCTCCACGGCGATTAACGGCAGCGAGAGTTGTCACGGGAACGGCCAAGAGGAAGAGGATGATGATGATGATGGTGGGGAGGGGGGGGAATAACGAGGAGGAGGGACGTCGTCTGGACCGAGTGGAGCGGAGAGAGAGAGAAATAGAGGGGGAAGACCCCAAACCACAGCAGCACGTGATTAAAACGACTCCTCACACACACACACACACACACACACACACACACACACACACACACACACACACACATTTCAACAAATCCAATAATGAAGCGCCTCCGTTTGCCCCCGCAGAGATGCCCGGTTCACCGGCGTCCTACAACTTCTACCCGCCGCCGCCTCCGCCGTCGCCGCCCCGGCATCAGAGCACCAATATCTGAAACACGATGGTCACCGTGTGTGTGTGTGTGTGTGTGTGTGTGTGTGTGTGTGAACAAGTCAGGGCGTGGTCAAAGTGACTTTACGAGGAGTGGAAGCCGTCAGCTGCTGGAGGCTCAGAGAGAAAAGATCCACACGCCGATGGAATCCAAATAAATACTGGAATTCTCTCCAAGTCCCCGTTCAAATCTAACCATCCCCGTGGCAAAATAAATTATTCTTCAAGATTAAAAATCTGATGAAGCGTCTCCATTAGAATTCAATTCTTGTCACGGCGGAAAATGATCCCCCCCCCTCAAAAAAATAAATAAATCAATAAAATGGTTTTAGATGAGGTTTAAACGTCTGAAACGACCCCAGGTGACGCGTTCACACCTGCCAGGATGCCTTTGTGCGCCCTGAACTCCTCGCCGCTCACGTTCAGGGTGCAGTCGGTGTAGCGGGGGTTCTCCCACAGGTCGCCCATCTCCTCGGCCAATCGGCAGTCGGGGATCTTCAACATGTTGGCCGTGTTCTGGCCCGAGACGGTGGTGCAGTCCTCCACCAATTTAACCTGAAAACACACACACACACACACACACACACACACACACGTGAAAGGGAACCTCAGACACGTTTCATTCCAAGTGCAGATGTCCTGACGCATCCGCAGACGAGGCGATGGATCGGCCAATCAGGACGAGCTGCGGCTGATTTAAAAGGGTTCTGTAATCAATACGTCTCAATAGGCAGGCTGCTCCGAGGCAACCGCCACTTCCTGCTTCATTCTGACTGGCTGTGCTCGCCAACAAGCCGGAAAATCAGCATTAAAGTCAAATAGGGTGTGTGTGTGTGTGTGTGTGTGTGTGTGTGTGTGTGTGTGTGTGTGTGCGTTCCCCGCTGGCTTCACCACCTGCTCAAGACAACGTCAACCAGACTCATTTATCTCACAACAGGACTCTCTGCAAACACACACACACAGTCAAACACACACACACACACAAACACACACTCTAATTACTAGGTAATTAGTCAGTAATAAGTCAGCGACAGCTCGACCGACTTGCTCGCTCTACCATCCGACCAATCAGAGCGCGGTTAGCCGCCGCCTCCGCCGCCATCCGTTCACGTAGAAAATCAGCCAGTCGGAACGTTTAATGAAATAAACTGATAATAAAATAACGGTGGTCGGTCTCGCGGACACAAAAGGAACCTCCGAGTGGTCCTTGATGGGTGAAGTGGGCCCTGGGCTCGGACTGAAGGCCCAGAAACAACCTGGACGACGTCACGCGGCGGCCTGAAAGGAACTCATGAGCAACTTTGAGGGAAACATGAAGAAAACTTGACAGTCCAGTCGGAGAAAAGTCCGGATCAGCAGTAAATAAATAAACTGGGGGGGGGGGGGTTACGATCTTTGTTCCGGCGCCCGGAAACATTCAGTTCACTGTATTTAAGTTAAAAAAAAAAAAAAAACGCTGAAAAGCCCCGTGAGGTGACCTCGCCGTTCAAGCATCGGCGACTGGGGGCTGACAGCTAAGAAAAAAAAAAAAACTAAACACAAAGTTCCCTCCCCAGCCGTCCGCCATCCCTCCAACCCATTCAACTCGCACAAAAGGAGACCTAGAAAAGCAGGAGGAGCGCATACAATAGAGACGTGTGTGGCACGCAGGAAATTGAATGTCAAGAAGCCTTGTTTGCTCCTGATGGAGGTTTGAGGGTTAGCCTGAAGGAGGACGGAAAGACTGAGAGGAGGGGAGGCAGAAGGAGAGATAATAAAATAGAAGAAGAAGAACGCCGGAAAAAAAATGGAGCGTAGAGGGTTGTAGAGGGAGGGAGAGCGAGCTAATGACGTTTATTCTGTTCATCCTGCAGAGAGGAGGAAATATGACTTCTGGAAAAGAGGAGGATTCGATGCACACACACACACACACACACACACACACACACACACACTGAGGCTAAAACAAAGGGCGCTGATGTGTAAAAAAAAAAAAAAAAAAAAAAAAGGGGGCAGGGAGACGCCGCAGACGGAGAAAGAAACCGGACAAAGAGCCAGATTGCAGAGGACAGAAGTTCAGAGAGCTCAAGTTGGAATGAAAACCGGCTTCTTGAGGTGGTGTGGGGGGGGGGGGGTCCATTATGTGTCCCGGGTACACGGAGGAAAAAATAAACAAGTGCTGAGAAGCCAATTTTGAAGAGAAGCCAGTGGAGCTTGGTCAGTGTTTGGGTATAAATAACCCAATTATCACGGCGGCGGCGCCGTCGCCGACTCCTCAGATGCGGCGTGGCAGGGCCCCCGTCTAATTACTGGATAACTTGACCAATTATTCCACTGTTTAACCAGGCACAAAACTACATCGCAGCACCTGGTGATTCAGACGCTCTGACAGCCTTCACGCTCTCGCCTGTCATCACCGGTCTCCGTCAACGTCCTCCTCCTCCTCCTCCTCTGTTGGACGGGACGAGGACGACGCCGGTTCAAGACGGGTCGTCCACAAACCTCCAATTTGTAGTAGATGATTTGTTGCATAACAGCGACGTGGTGAACACAGCCGTAAAAAAAAAAAAAAAAAGATTCAAGCCTTTCGGTATGGGATTTGATTAAGACTGGAAACCCTAAACGGACCCGACCTCAAAGGACCAGAATCTCTGTTATCTATTGATCTGGTCTGAATGCGTTTGAAGGATTAGCAGGAGTCTGTCCCTGAAGTAAACTCAAGCACTTGTTTATCTGCTCCGACCTAAAAGCTCGACGGAGCGACGGTGGAACAAACTCGCGGATGAAACCGGTTTGTAAAAAAAAAAAAGGTTGAATCCTCCACAAACATGAACATCCTTGAGCAGACGTTGGTACGTCTGCAGAGGAGACATTTCGATGCATGCAGAGATTAGCTAACGGATGCACAAACATCAGAACGGCTGGTACCAGAACATATTTTTACATGCTAACACACCTCCGGCCATGCTAGCAGAACGCCGGTACCGCGAAAACCCGCTGCGTTCCGAAAGGTACCTCATCTTTCACGTGGTAGCATGTGCTAATTAGCGTGATGCACACGTGACCCCAGGTGACCTCCTTAGTGGGAAACGGAGGGAAATGAGTTCTGATGGACTTCCAGGTCGTTCATAATGAGACTTTTTGTGGTTATAAATAGCTTTAAACGCGTCGTCGGAACGCCAGACCGGACCGCTGGATGAATTAAGTTTTGTTTTCTCCCCCAGTGGTTTTCGACGACGATGATGACGATGATAATCAGGATGATGGAGATGACACGGGTACTCCGTACACAACCTGAGGTAAAGAATAACGGTAATGAAGAATCATTGCCGCCATATCGCCGCACTCGGTTGTTTTTGGTAATTAAGTTCCCGAGATAAGTACCCGGTGAAGCGCTCGCCTCCCAGTTAGGGTCCTCACGCAAGATGGATGTCATAAAGCTGCTTCTTCTGCAAACCTCCAGGCAACGCAGAGTTAATATTGAGCGTCGGTAGCCAGATGATTTATTCATAACGCATCGGGATTTTTTTTTTTTTCTTCATGTCTGTTTATGTGTTTGTTTATGGATTTACAGCGGTGCGCCATGCGTGAAATAGTTTTGAAAAAGCAGGAAAAAAAAAAAAAAAAAAAGGAATCGAATGAAATTCATTAAGTTACGGAATATTTGTTCGTTTACCTCCCCGGTCTCATTTCTGCATTCTGTTTCAGTACATTCTTAAACATGGGTAGAGATCAGGGAATGGGCGCCATCACACACACACACACACACACACACACACACACACACACAACATAGCACCAGCTGGCTGCACGATCTCAAAACGCTTCTCATTTCTTCCTCACTTATTGCTGCTAAATTAATAATAGCTGATTTTCATTATTATTAGGATTTGAACAAAGCATAAATTTAACAAGCTGAGCTGACAGCAGGAATACGACTCACAGGTATCTCTACCTGCGCCAGCACAGCGCCATCATCCAACATGTCATTTTCTTCCATTCCCCCTCCGTTTGACACTTTTTCATGACTGTCAACACGCCGCGTCAAAATTTAAACAATTTTACGCCTTTCTCTCTGGATAATTAGATCAGAAAATGGAGGAGGGCTGCAATTAAATCCACGGAAAAACAGAATTTATGATTAATATGATTAATGACTAACATCAAGATGTGTACCTGCTCGACTGCGACCTTTAACACGTTATTACAGGATCACAGAAGTTCTCTCTCCACATCCGAGTCAAATTTAAAACATTTTGACATTTGTCGAGTAAAAAAGAAAAATGGATCAAATGGGGGGGGGGGGGGCGTAAAAGATTAAAAAATGTTAAATGCATCATACCGCTTTCAAATACAAGACATGACACTTGAGGGCACACGTGTCAAACTCAAGGC
Source organism: Antennarius striatus (assembly GCF_040054535.1). Classification (NCBI taxonomy): domain Eukaryota; kingdom Metazoa; phylum Chordata; class Actinopteri; order Lophiiformes; family Antennariidae; genus Antennarius; species Antennarius striatus. The sequence continues at coordinate 3,002,747 of NC_090791.1, forward strand.
CCAGGGGACAAATGTGGCCCCCAATATCATTTTATGTGGCCCGCGAGAGCATAAAAGGTCAGAGTGTCTAAAAATAAATAGGTAAAAAAAACAAAACATTTCCCACAATGCAGGAATAAGTCCACTTTGAACAAAGTTAATGTCCTAACTTGTGTTTGATGTTATTTTTCTTTATTCTCTTGGATAGTTTGATCCTTGATTGATGGAGTTCTGTGGGTTTAATAACCTGACTAATTAAAAGGATAACAAACATTTTTTCCTGTCTAACTGTAATGTTTGTAACTTGAAAAAGTAATAAATTCATTATTTTATCATTAAGGAGTAGTTATATTAGGTTACATTACATTTAGTTACATTTTTTTAATTATATCCGGCTCTTTGAGGACACCCATTATCCTGATGTGGCCCTCAGTGAATATTTCAACTTCAGTGAATCTGCAGGATTGAAACTGAAGCGGGGGCTACTGTTCATTAGCTCCGTGTCGCTAACAATGTTTTGTCATCTCAGCATCGGCTCTAGTCGTTCCCTTTTGTTTCTGGCAGACAGACCCAGGTAACGTTTCTACTCTCCAAGCGTTGGCTTTACATAAAAACAACTCCCTAAAGAGCAGCGACCAAAAACACGCCGGTTTGACGGCGATCCAAACCTGATCACGGCGAGCGACTGGAACGCCAACTGTTGAAACGGAAGCGGAAGCTGCCGTTGGAATGTTTGCATGAAAACAACATTAACTTCATGATATCTGCATTTCAAATCAAACAGAATGTTAGTTTGTTTTGTTGATTTCAAGCAGCAGAATCACACAAACACACAGACGTCAAAAAAAAAAAAGACTAAAAAACCTCAATGCAAAGGCAGATTTCTAAGTTCGGAGAGCAACAGGTGACTGAACTGATTAAAAACAGAAGAACTGCAGAATCTCATCTGTTCAAAAATAAACACCGCCATCGCTCTGGAAGAGAATCACATCGCCGGCTTTTAATTAAAGGCCGCTCATTTCATCCAAATTGGTTCCGAACTATTTCCCAAGCACCTTATTCAACCTTCGGGGACTTAATGAAGCTTTTACAATAACCGCGGTAACTGCACACTGTTTGCTCGATGTTTTCTTTCCAGCATAATAAGTCAAATTGGGCAATAAGCCAGAGAAAGGACAAACGCAAAGCCTAAGAAAAGGCTGTTCGGTCGCATTGTATCCAAATGCAAGATAATTGGCGAGTGAATATTGTGCGAAAGGTTCGAATGGGAGTTTCTTTAAAACAATGTTGATCCACGGGAATTCAGCATGGGATAAAAGGCAGCAGAAATGGATGGTTGGGTGAATTATTAATAAAAAGTAGAGGAACAGTTGCCCACATATGAAGATTACTGACTTTTAATAAGTAATTAGTTGGAATGAATTCTGCAGATTTTACTTAATTTATTGGAGTGTGCCCATCTACCCACGTCATCTAACGTTTATCGATGAGTTTTCTTTTTATAAAACAGAAGAAAAAGGGCTTCAAAATATCAGGAAACGATGGAGGCTGTTCTTCAGCTCAACCCAAACGTCAAACCCATTAGTTTGATAGAACCCTTGGCTTTATTCTGTGATCCTTGGCTTGCGATCTAAGCTATCATCTGCGCTGACCAATCCGGCGGCTCGGTCCGCCAACTGGGGCCGGCCCATCGACCGTTGACATGCATATCTGAGCGAATCTGAATATTTCATGCATGATTTGAAGTCGCCCTGCTGAACGAGTGCGTGGCTCGCGCCCCATTTCACAGCTGAGTGTGTTGTGCTTAGCCAACCTTGTTCAGACACACACACACTCACACACACACACAGCAAGCATGTGCCTCCACATGCCGTCTGCAAACAGCAGCCATTCGGGTCTCTTTTTAAGTACTTTTGTTTTCTCTGCTGGAAGATCACAGATGCTGAAGTGATAGCTTCTAGACTCCAGGCCCAATCTTAAGAGCTTGAAGGAAATGTTTGGACAAAGAAAATAAATACACAGCCTAGTTAAAACACACACAAACACCCACACTGCCTATTTGTTTCATTTCCACTGCCTTTATTTGAAGAAGCCAAGTGTTCTGATGGGATATAATAGACGTGTTGCACAGGCAGCATCGATTAAAGGACGGGAATCTGCGTCTCATTGCAGAGGGAGGATCGTGTTGGTGTTGCCTTCGCTCTCCTCCTCGCCCTTCTTCTGCAACCAGCAAACCCAAATCTCTACCTGCATCCTCCTCCCCGCAACTCCTCTAACCTCCACCTCTGTCTAATGCACCAGTAGCTGTGTGTGTGTGTGTGTGTGTAGTGCAGGGAGGGAGCAGCTGGAGCATCTGCAGTCGTCTCCTCTGACAGCAGCACAGCATATGGCAAAGCCCTGTGAAGGATGGGTGCTGTCACCCAACAAAGTGCTTACCCACCGACAGGAGAGGCACACGGCACCAACACGGCGAGGAAGAGGAGGAAACAGCTGAGCATCAGCACCCCGCTCATTTATTCTCCCCCTGCCAGACCTCCAACCGGGTAGAGGTGGCCAAGATATCGGATGAACCGCATTCTGGTCTTCATTCGTCCCGACAGAGTTTCATGATGAAGTGTCTCGACTCGGGTCGTAAAAGCCTTCTTCCTGTTGTACCTACATGCATGGACTCTCAATCAGACATCCAGGAGGCTCTAGACAAGCGCTTCTCCTTTGTTCAGAGCAGGTGTCAATGTTTACCAGTTTGATGAGAGAAGTAAGGGAGCCAGAAGAGGACAAAAAGACTCCCTCTGGTAAATAACATCAGGACGAGCGTTTACAAGACTCTGGGAAGACTTTTGAGGAACTCAACCATGAGTCTATTTCTCCAAAAAGCCTTCTTATTTTCAGATTGGGTGTAATATTTTTTTAAAGTTGCCTTGTTGACTGGAGACGCTTCTTAGAAAACCCAGGACACAGTTGGGTAAAGCTCCATCCTCGTTGGTTTGGGGCTTTTTTGACAAGACTCTCTGTGACGCTCCCAATTCCAAGACTGTTCTTCTGCCTCTCCGTCTACCAGCTAGACTGTCTGGTTGTTCAAAGGATTCACAGACATCACAAAGATGCACTGAGACTTCTCTTCAACCTTTAGCATCCCTTCCAACATTCCTACTGCCGGCCCGTCTCCAGGGGAACGAAGATAATCATTTGAGGCAAGGAGAGTCATCACAGTGCCCAAAAAGTCCAAAAATTAAGAACCGTCCCAACAAAAACCAATGGATCTGCAAGTCTGCTCCAGACGGAGAGGCTGGAGGTGGGGTTGGAGGGTGGCAGATCAGTTTCCAAAGAGGCCCATCCCTCAGTCTCCCCACGCAGTCGGCAAAGAGAACGAGGGCACAACTGAATCACCAGAAATCAATCTCTGTGACAGAACGCTCAATGAGTCACAGAGATTCCACACAGGAGCGACTGAAACCAAGAATGAACCCCAGCCAGTGCTGCAGGAAGTAGAATGGTCACACATTTCACTGCCAGGAAGCTAACTTGAGGTAGCCCTTGATGGTTTCCGCTACATGCTAACACCAGACAGTGTTTAGCAGAGTATAGGAGAATCTCTTGAGATACTACCAATGAAATTATTGATATTGCTCATCATTTATTCGTGTATCAGGAGGCAACAAACACATTCAAATGATAAGTTCACGTTAAACCTTTTAAAATAGCTACCTGGCTACCTAGCCAAGGTAATGACGTTTGAGACAAACACAGATCAAGTCGGTTTCATCAGTCTGTTAGACTTTCAGTGACGCTAATCCAGAGATGGATTCCTTTAACATACATACATTTGAAGACTAGTTCCAATACTTCCTCCTATTAGAGAGAAACTTGCGTCTCAATCCTTAAGTGAAAAGCATAAAGAGCACTAAATTTAGATGCTGTGTGTTCACACACTGAAAATAATTTATTTACAAAGCGGACTTACAGATGACAACTTTATTGCGTTGCTTATTAAGTGTCTGTTTAATAGAAAACATGAGAAGAAGCTGCTTTCTCCGGCACCAGCCTGTGTTTGTAGGTTTCTAAACGGTTCAGAGGACGGTCGACTCGCTGGAACGCTCGCGGTTTTAATTGAATACGTTGCTGTAGAACAAAACCAAACACACACCATCTTTTTCATCTTGTGTCGTCTATATTTTCCTCTTTGTTCTTCCCATCTCATGACTCAACGCTGCCCAGAGTCCACTTTTCCTGATGACGCCCTTCCTTCGCCGCGGCTCTGTCCCCTATTTATTTATCTCGCTGTCCCCTCATGCTCTCTATTCCCAGCCAACGCAGCATCCGTAATGGGAAGTACCTCCTCATTAAATACCTGCATGTGTCTGCAGCACTTTGGCAGGGGTGGAGAGAGAGAGAGAGAGAAAGAACGATGGAGGCAAAGAGAAAGAGAGAAAAGAGGTTTATGTTTTCTATCCGGAATCTTTTTTTTGCTAAATTTGAATTCCTGATGTCTCCAAGGGCAAACGAGGGGTCAGAAAGAAAGACGGAGCCAGTGGACCCCCCCCCCCGTCTCTTCATTGCCTCGTCTTGTCTTTGACATTCTACAGGGAATGAAAAAAAAAGAAAAACAGGAGACGAAGGAGAGCAAGGAGGGAGGAGAGGTGAGTGAAGACTGAAGGGAAGTCGGGAGGGAGTAAGAAACTGTGATGCTCAAAAGTGGGAGGCAGCAAGAGATGAAAGGAGAGCAGAAGGAGGAGGAGGAGGATATTAGGTTTGAATGAAAGATAAGATGGAAAGGGGAAAAAAAATGCAAGTTGAAGAGATGAGAGGAGAGGGAGAGTCTCTCAGATGCCGGACGAGACCATCTGGACGAAGGCAGCGCCAGGTCTCTGTCGGGAAACACTGGGCTTCACTTTCACACGGAGAAAAAAAAGGAAGACAGGAGTGATGGAAATGAAAACACAGGTTCAGCACTTTCTCACCCACATCCACCCAAAGGACAAACTCAGACCGATCCTCTCATTTACATCCCCCGGCTGCAGAAATCTCAGGTCGTCTGGAGGCGTCGCTAAATGTTTTCCCCCCCCAAGTTTAGAAACTGTAAATCTTTACTTAATATGTTCGGTGGAGTCGGCAAAACTTCAGTCAGATTGGAGTCGGGTTATTAAATTTTAAAAAAAAAAGTTTTATTGCGTTTTACTCTCATTTATCCTTTTCTAGTTTTATATTAAACACATTGATTTTTTTTTTTCCTCCCAGTACTGCATAAATCAGGCTTTTGTCTTTGCTCATCAGCAGAGCCGGCTAATTACCGCAGAGCAACACAAAACAGGAATATAAGGGGGAGGAAGCGGCCACCGAGGACTTGAACCGACAACCCCGCCTCCCGCAGGCCTTCAGAGGGGCGGATGAATTCAGCGAGAGAGGACTGAAGGTAACCAATCCCATCTCTTCTACAGCTCATTCTCTCCAGCAAACAGTCGCAACCTCAAAATTACATCCCGATGAGACGATCCTGCACAAATACACAATATATTGGTAACACACACACATAATACCTCTCATCCCACATGGCTCTGGAGAAACTTCCCCTCCCACCCCTCTGTCAATAAGCCCGGGTTTGGAAGCACTTTAAACAGATTCGCATACAACAAAAAGGAAAAAAACTTGAAGATATGCTCTCCTCCGTTACCCGCAGGGTTAATTAGAATTGTTTTAAACAGCCACTGCCATGCTTTTTAAACATTTATGGGCGCATGCATTACAACTAAGGCATTAACATATCCACAAAGTTTAACCTCTTCTCTGCTTCCCCTCTCGCTGAACGACGGGGAGCAGAGAGGGAGGACAGTTGACCTCTGCTGCCCCCTGTGTCGAAGCGGAGAAACAACAAGGGAATTTTCATTGGGGAGCAGCGACCGGCGTCGGATCAGAGGAGCCGGAGCCAAAGCCGTCACGCCGGCGGAATGTCAATCAGCTTGTATGTTAGCGGCGAGCGAGAGGGATCTAAACCCAGAGGCTATGTAGTACCAATAAAGACATACATTATTCACTAACAGGGACATACAATGAGTGGTAGCGCTGAATAAAAAGATGAGCTTGACAGGTGGGATCCACTCCAACACAAACAATACGTTTAGATTCTTTAATGGTGTTCATAGATGATATTAAAATGCACTGATCGACTTTGAAAGGCTCATCACAGGAGTCCGTGTTTGCCTGCAATATTAAAATCCTCTCATTTGATGAATAATAACGCTGATCCAGTAATATAATCAGGATTATCATTTTGCACTGAGAATTTATTTTCTTTTTTCCAATACGACGTGTTTCATAAATTACCTGCTCAGACTCTCTTACCTCGCAGAAAAAAGTCAATTTGTCTTCAGGGAGCAGACAGTTGGTCTCGTCGAACAGGAAGTCCCGCCTCATGAACTTTTTGAAGCCCCAGTCCTTACCCTGGGTAAAACGATAGGCTCTCTGGCTCTCTAGGAAAAACAAGGAGAGATGAAACTGGAGACTTTGGCTTCATCCCAATTCTTATTTTTTCAATTTAGTATAAATTGGAAATGGGATCGGATGCCTGCTCGTCAAAAATCGCGCAAACATCCCTTGAAACCATGAAAGTATTCATGTTCTATACAAGCCTGTTGCTGCCAGGGACAAATCTGACCTGGTTTATAGGACAGAATAAAAGAAGAGGAGAAAATAACACAAACTGCATGATCTTAGCGTATAAATTGCTCGCTAATAGCGCCAGTCTTACAAATACCTCATTGTGTATTAACCTGCATCTATTAATGAAAATTTGTAACACTTCTGTTTGGTTATTTATGAAGATATTCTCTATTTATGCACTTCTTTTACTGAAACGGTGGCCATCTTTTAGTCATGGGATAGAATCGGGACACACTCCCCGACATGGAAGTGCGCAAAACGGAGGGTTCAGGACCAAGGAGGGAACTGGGATGGGGCGTTCATAGATCGATTACCTCGTGTGTCTAAATGTGTGTGCGGAAAAAGAAACTGTTATGAGACACGTCGGAACGGCGGCGAATGAGGTTTGGGTGCAGGAAGTACTGCCTGCAGGGAACATTTAACACCAGAACCAAAGAGGATCTCTATCAGTCTGCCTCATTCGCCGTCTGTATCCTCTCAGCGCTACATAAAGACTGGTGGTAAACACAAGACACCACTGCTGTGCCTCTTTGACCAGGAAGTGAGAAATTGCAGGGATCAAAGCGGTCCAATTATCATGTGTTTATGGAGTGCCAATTATCTCTGGCAGTGGCAGGAAGGATTCTGCAGCACTCCGTTACCCTGCAAAGACATGGGGAAAGGTTCTGGAGTTCTTGTGTGTCCGACAGTCACACTGCGGGGGTGGAAACAGAGCTGCATTGTCACCCAACAGTCACAAATGCTCACATAAAAAGGTCAAAAGATAATGACTGCGGACTACGACCGCCACATAAATCACAGCGTATTAAACCTAATTGCAGACGGAAACAAAAGCAAAGCACAAATATGAATTCTGCAAGAAACCGGAGCTTCGGCTCCTTTGAGAAATTACATCATTCGCTGTTTTGTTGATAAGGGAAACACATCCTCGGGCGCCGGGATTTCTGAATGTATTCAGATGAGTTTCAGTGAAAGACAAATAGGGGTATCTATGTCCGGTGCTATCAGGGCACACAAGGCCCACCGCATGATAAAGGTTGTAACACAACGCCGTAGGTACATGTTATTGTGTATCCCACTCTGGAAAGAGTTGAATGGAATCAGTTGATGCAGGAAGAAGCAACCCCCAGGTATAAAAGAACCGCTAGAATCCAATTTATTAGCATTTTTCTCTGGCGGATGTCATCATCAAGATCCTCCTAGGGATGCCCGAAAGCACATGATGTTAACATGCATGTGGATGAGTGTAGGAGACGGTGAAGAAACACAATCCAATAGAAAATATTGGAGATTCAATCACAGACATCACCAGAAGAGGTTATCGAGCTTTATGCTAATTTGGCCACACTTGAAACGGGGGGAAAAGCCACGTGTCTGCAGCTTTCTTCGTGTGGATCAGCTCCAAAAATGTAAATGAATGAGCATTTGTGCATGAATTAAATCAAAAGGGATACTTTCAAGCCCAGCAGGGGCCACTTAAAGTGGGACATAAGTATTAAGAGCAAGTCGAGGTGGCCGGCAGGTTGTGGTCTCGCAAGAGACGACCAATTTCAATCTGCGCACAGGGATTATTCTAATGTAGATGCTACCCTACATACCATGAGGCAAAATGTAAAAACTACTTCAGAGTTTAAAGATGGAAGAACAACGTGTAATAATGATCATTTTTAAAACAAAATGCTTGAGAGGCCTGAACGTTCGATGAAAGATACTTCAGAAATAGTTTAGCTGATTCATTCAGTTCAAATATGCCTAAAAATAGGGGGAGGGGGTGAAACCAATAACAGGATTAAGACTTTTGTAGTCCCGAAAAAGCATATGTGAAAATGTATTGATTACCGTCTTGTGGTTTTTGAGTTGATGTGAATGGATCGTACCAGGTCGCTAACTTTAGAGGCCTAAAAACAAAGACGACATCCTTTGAGTCTTTCTAAAACCCAGTCAGAGGCCTTTTCAAAGACTAGCATTAAGAGTCAACCAAAACAGGTTATAAGCTATTCAGCCTGGTTAAAACACACACACACACACACACACACACACACACACACACACACACACACACACACATATGCACATACGCTCAACCCTGGCGGTTCTACTCTTTAGGATTGTGCAGAGATCTCGACAGGAGATCTTCTGACAGATCACAGTTGGAAGCACTAAGATGAAGAAGTGTCAATGCCGCCGTTAAAGCCTGCAACAAATCCCCGGTTTGGATCCGAGGCGGGGGGTGGGGGTGGGGTGGGGGGCAGTCAGAGAAGGGATTGGTGGAGGAGTGCAGTGTATATGTAGTTATTCACACCGCTGCTCATGCAGGGGTCTTTCACTGTAATCCCCTGCCTCTGGAGACTGCACACAAAGAAGCCGACAGAAATCACCATGCAAACACACACTGGGCACAAACACCTACACACACACACACACACACGCACGCCAACCTATAAAAATTACAAATTTACACAATGCCCTTTCCCCCCCGCCCCACAGCATTCTGCTTTATTCTCTGTTCTGCCACTGTGTAGAGTTGAGTGTCAGTGTTTCCAGAAAGACAATGAGGTTTCTCAAGCAAAGCCAAGCAGGTTTTGAAAGAGTCAAACTTCTGTGGTATATTTTCTTATTTGTGGCCGAGTAGACACAGAAAATACCACGACTACACCACTTGGTGCCAGTTGATCGACTCTACTCTCCTTTCCCAGTTGGTAAAAGTACCAGGACACTACTTCTTTAGGTGTCAACTCCAATATGGTTCCAAAATTGGTCGTTGCATCCTCATGTCATCCCTGTCTGACACACAGGGGATATCCTGCAAAGCGACACCGAGGTGGTACTACCCTAGAAAATGCCTGATACCAAAGTCGAGTCTGTAGCACGTAGCGGAAACACAGTTGAAGTCCCTGGACGCCTCTAGAGAGAGTGAAGCAAGTCTTTCTCTGCTGACTTTCACCCGCTCTGGCACGTCCTTTAAAGACGTTTGGTCGGACCGGGCACAAGAACCCCAGATGAAGTCTCAGGGCACAGAATCTCCTTGTGATGTGGTGTTATTTGGGCACGAAACGAGACTAGCAGTGACGAGCGGACTTCCCCAGTGGCGGTCTCTAAAGCTAAATTTGGGTGTGAGGAGGGATTGGCAGGAAAGTGGAGACGGTGGAGGAAGGAAGCCAAGAGGAAGAGATGAGGAGAGGTGAGAGGGAATGCTGAAAGACGCTCCAGTGTGTGTGTGTGTGTGTTGAGCTAAGCTAATGTCATGCTGCCATCTCTAGCGGCGCATCAGAAACTCACACTGGCAGCGAATCAACTGCAGGTCACGTTGTTGGCGCTCGATCTTTGAGAGAGCTGGCCGGTGTGGCAGGGGCACTAACGTTCTGCCAGAATACCAAAAAGACGCTAACAATGATGGAGGAGGTTCTTCTTCTTCTTCCTTTCCTTTCGGCTTTTCCCTTCAGGGGTCGCCACAGCCAATCAGTTGCCTCCATCTAACCCTGTCTTCTGCATCCTCTTCTTTCACAGCAACAACCTTCATGTCCTCTTTCACCTCATCCATAAACCTCCTCTTTGGTCTTCCTCTAGGCCTCCTGCCTGGCAGTTCAAAACTCAGCATCCTTCTACCAATATATTCACTATCTCAATGATGGAGGAGGTTGACGCAACAAATACCGTGTTTAGGATTGCTAGATCTCATTAACATTAGGATTACAGGAAGTAGACGTACTGTTTGATATATATAAAAAAGAACTTTGATAGTGAGGTTTCTCAATCTGCCATAAATGTGACCGAAGGTGATGAAGAAGGTGAGAAAACAAGGTTTGAACTGGAGACAGAGGGAAGGAGGGGAGATGTGAGACAGACTGGCGTTCCAGGGTAGCAGGACATCCATATTCAGTCCGGAGGCCCCCGGCGGGCACGGTTGGCACGTCGAACGAGAAGGTCGCCGGAAGACGTGGAAAAATAACAGCCGAGAGTCCACATCTCAACTTCCTGTCTGTCACACGTTCACACATTAGCCAAATCCCTGCAGCTGGTAGTCGCGTAGATTTCCTCAACGCTCAAAACACATTCCCGCGAAAGCGTGATTAGCGTAGCGGTAAATTTAAAGGAAAAAGGAAACCACGGCGTGAATTCCTTTACTCCCTCACCTCGCTGCACTCACATCGGCCGGCACGAACCTGACACACACACACACACACACACACACACACACACACACACACACACACTCTTCCACACTAGAAAATGTAATCTCCATTGAAGATGGAGCTCTATAAGCCGGTGTCAGCACAAACATGTTTATTGACATTCATTCCGGCGTCGTCGATACCGTCCGATTCCGTAAAGACTGACCGATAGCTTCCACTCTATTAGCCGCGCTCCGCTCACCCACACAGAATACCTGATCACCTCCATCAGTTACCGAGGGCAACGGAGTCTGACAAGCTCACAACCGGAGCTTCAATTAACGGCAAATACAACAATAACAACAGCAACTCTCCACCCCCCCCCCAAAACAAAAAAACACATCGAATTTTCCAGCTGCGAAATAAAGAAGCATCCTGAAACAACTCGGGACGCACATATCTCAGCCGGCCTTTGGCTGCAACACAACAAAACCATCGTATTTGGAGGGTGGGGGGCAGTTTGGGGGGGGGGGGGGTTTAATAAGGAGACTATTTGAATTTAAAAAAAACAAACATGCAGCAGGAGGAGGAGAACTTTCCATCTCCTCTCTCTGAGCTGTCAAAACAGGAGTCTGCAGGGGGGCAGATGTTTTCTCTGGCAAAGAAGGGGAGGAAGGATTGGGGTGGGTGTGTGTGTGTGTGTGTGTGTGTGTGTGTGGGGGTGGGATGGGGGGGCGCCGAGAGACAAGTTACAACTCACCCAACAGCCTCGCAGGAGAGAACCACCACATTAAGCCGGGGAGAGAAATGATGCGGCCGAGGCGAGACTACCATAGTGGGGTGTGTGGTGGGGGGGGGGGGGGGCAGCAGGCTGTCACTGCTGCATGCATCTATCTCCATTAGCAAGTATGGATCATCAGAGGATCCAGACGCAGTGGTGGGGGGAGCGGCTGGCTCAAGGGCTGATTGATGCAAATGTGGGGCTTCCAGTCGAATCCTGGCGTCACGCCCCCACCCCACCCTGCCTGCCCCCCCCCCCCCCCCATCCCCATTTCGTATTCACAACTCCTGTTTTTTCTGGATGCCACAGGGACACGCCTCCTCAGTAATCCCTCGTTCTCAAACTTTCCTTTCGTGACTGACCGTACGTTCATCGTTCTACCCAACGCGCGAGTCGGGCAGCTGTTCCCACAGGAGGGACGGCGAGCGCTGACCTGCTCCATCAACAGCCCACAGCCACCCAGCTTTCTTAATTAAAGCCACTTTGTTTTTATTTGGCTGTTTTGTTTTGGGGTTGTTGGGGGTTTTTTTCCTTGAGGCTGGGATTAAATTGGATTCTAAATGATCCAGAACTGATAGAGCAATCTTTACTGCCATATTCTTAGACAGAGTGCTCACTAAACTGTCACAAATATGCTGGCAGTTGGGTAATTTTCTCCAGTGACAAGGCGAGCGAAGTGGAGGGGTCTACGGTCTACCCAAGGGGATTGTGGGAAGATTGGAGGAGGGCATATGGCAAGAATGGGATGGGGCGTGCACCACGGAGCGCACCGTTTATAGCCCAAAGCCCCTTGAGACACGACCAACAGAAGGATGGAGGAAAATGAAATCCTCTTCACTTTACTCAGTATTCTCCGTATGAAGGCTTTTCTAGGTGGGGGGGGATTGTATAAGGGGGGGGGGGGTCATTCTGGGAGCAGTTAAAGTCAAACAGCTCGGCGGTGGGTTTATTACTCATATTGCAGGCAAATCCTCACCACAAGGCCCCAACAGCCACCGATGGGGGGGGGGCGTCAGGTTCATGTGGGGGAATGTTTCTCAGCAGGAAAAATTATTTCCTCTTCTACACAACCTGTACCTCGGGGGGGGGGGGGGTTGTACACAGTTAGACTGCATACTCCTCGGATTGGAACACGCTTCCGCCTCCCACCTCTTCTCTCGCATCACTACCCCCCCCCCCAATCTTGCGCCTCCTTGGTGCTTCCTGTACAGGACGCTACAGGGTATGAGGGGGGGGGGGCTGATAACCAGGAAGCGGTCACATCTGGCTCCCGCACTAATTCAATTCCACACAAGTTTGCTTTTCCTCCCCCCCCCCATAACATTACCTAATTAAAAAAAGCAGGAATTGGAGGCGCATTCATTTCCAATTCATCAGCGGGGAGAGAGGCGGATGAGGACTTCTACAAAGGTTGGGCCTTTTTTAATTAAAATCAAAAATTGCCCCACACTACTTTGAATTATATATTTACTAGAAATGAATCCAGGTAACAGTGATTACACAGGGCCCATATGGCTATCAATACCTGCCGTTATTAGACACACTCCAGGGATTAGACACAGTCCCACAGCAGACGTTTTAAAATTATACTTGCCCCACAGACACAGGTGTGACACAAGTCTTTCATTTCCAACCTATCAAACTTTGTGATATAATTATATATATACATATATATATTATTTCAAGCTGAAAACAAACTTTTGTGTAATTTCAGGACAAATAAGTTTCCTTTTATTTATTAACAGCAACGTATTTGCTTTGACAAGTTCAGGAAATAACAGGAAAAGCTGCAAATGTGACGTTTCTGCTCACCCATGGGTTTGGTCTCTTCACCTTTGGCGTTGAGGATGGAAAACTTGAACTTGGCGCAGACTTCGTTTTCTGGGCTGCTGACTAAGAGCAGGTGAAGCGACAGGTAATCTCTACTCTCGTCGTCCAGACCTTTAGGGTTCACGCGTAAACACCTGGAGGAGGCAGACACACGCTGATGACGCCAATATCATCCTATTAATAAAGCCCTTCTGGTTGTTAATAAGGATGGACGGTTTCTGGGTTCCACGTTTTGTTCGTGACATAATAGCGTGAGCAAACAGCGGCGTTAATATCTCGGCTCATGATATTTGTCAAAGCGAAGTGGAAAATGCAGCGGCTGAAAGCTTTTTTCCTTTTTTACAAATGAGAATCGGGAATCAAATTCAATCTCTATTCATTCTCTCCATAATGAAATGCTTTTTAGATTCTTTTACCGACAGCGGTGACAAGACACAAATCTTTTTTCTTTCTTTGCAATATGCAGGCGAACCGTCAAAAGCAGAAAACGTCACTAGTCCTACGTGTACAGGAAAGAAGAGAAGACCTCCACCGGGGTCTTATCTTCTTTCATCCTGGCCCGTATTAATCAATAAGATTAATACCAGGATGCTGCATTGTCCAGTTCACATAATCCTGTTTCTAAGGATGCAACTCTCTTTGCTAAACTTCATGAACTTCTAAAAAGGTCGATATTCAGGTCACCGCCACACATCTTTGGCCTCTTAACATCACTCAGCTAATCTTTAAAATGTTTAAAATAAGGAGCAACATGTGATGTAAGTAAAGATATCGCACTTGTTCTGGCACAGCTCCAGGACTGAAGCTCCTCTTCAGCATTTTTATCGACAAGATGAACCCAAAAGCATCAAGCAGAGGTCAGGATATCAAACATGATGATGTCCTGAGTGGGTTGTTCCACTAAAGGTACTAAAACCTGAATAAATTCTCCAACAAGGGCAAAGGGATGATCAAGGTCACATGTGTCAAACTCAAGGCTCAGGGGCCAAATGTGGCCCTCCACATCATTTTATCTGGCCCGCTAGAGCACAAAAGGTCAGAGTATCTAAAAATAAATAGGTCAAAAAGTGTGCTTTGACCAAAAACTACATTTCCCACAATGCAGTAATAAGTCCATTTTGAACAAAGTTACCGTAATGTCCTAATTTGTGTTTGATATTATTTTTCTTTATTCTCTTGGATAGTTTGATCCTCGATTGATGGAGTTCTGTGGGTTTAATAACCTGACAAAATTAAAAGGATTTATGCAACTGTAACGTTTATAACTTGAAAATGTAAATTCAGTTATGCAACATTAAGTAGTTGCTTTTATTTTACATTACATTGCATTACGTTCCGTTACATTTGTAAGTTACATCTGGCCCTTTGAGGACAGCCGTAACGCCATGTGGCCCTCAGTGAAGAGGAGTTTGACACACCTGATCTAGGTGATGTAGGTCTGTTGCCGAGCAGCTGGCATACCGGATGCTAACACGCTCCTGATGGCGCAGCCGCAGGACACGGAAGGTTTCCACCGGTTCCCTTCTGACTATTAAGTTGGTAGTTCATTATGACTTCATTATGAAACATCTATCTTCTTTTACGTCTTGCTGGAGAGCGTAATTTTATGGAGCTGACCTACAGGGCGCTTTGCATCTCATTCTTCTAACAAGGACCAAATAGAGAATTAGAGAAACCGGCAAAAACAGTCCCGGCGGCGAGAAAACAGCGGCCGGTTTGGCAGATAGAGAAAAATATGACCGCGTTCAAACCCCACTTTAGATGGATGTGAGATTGATGCAGCACTTGAAGTCGTTTTTTTATGAAATTGCACATCTCCATTTGTTTCCCAGACCTACTGATGTATTCTCTCACCCAAGGCTGCAGACATCACTTTATGATGCTACCTGAGAGACACAACTTTCTGGAAAACTTTTGACAAAAACCGACATCGCATCATTTCGTTTATTTGTTTCTCCTCCAGGGTTGACATTTAAAATCACTCCGATTGCTAAGCATGTTAGTAGCATACGTAAAGCAACCATCACTGATCGCCACGACGACCAGCTTTTACTGACCATTTGAGTGCGTCGTTGGGTCCCGAGGAGAACGAGGAGCTTTTGATGAATTCTCCCACCTCTTTCGGACAGAAGCTGAAGTTGTTGATGGTCCACATGTAGGAGAATTTCACCACTTTGATCTGCGCAGAAACGACACGGGAAGGGCTGAAACCGGACCCTTTTCTTTATATATTTATCTATTATCTATGGGTAAGTGATGTTTGTTCAGCCTGGGACTTCAAAACCGCACATCAAAAACCTGCCTTTCATCTCGATAAATACCGACAACAAACGGAGGCGAGGAAGAAAGGATGCTGCAAAAAAAAAAAAAAAAACAATTTTGCAAAGACATGGAGGAGATGAGAAAACAGGCGTCGCCGCATACTTTATGTAACAGGAAAGTTAAGTCTGAACTAGCAAAGCCGCTAATGCAAACACACTTACACAGTATACGTGACCTTTAAAACAAAGAAAACAGAAATAAAATCAATTTCTTACCAGCGAAGAAAAGCCAACCCGCTGGGGGGAAAATCCAAAAACGGCTAATCGAATGTGAAGCTTGCCTGATTACTGATGGAGTACGGTGGTACCTCTACTTACGAAATTAATTGGTTCTGGAAGAAATTTCGTAAGTAGAAAAGTTTGTAAGTAGAGACGTGTTTTCCATGTAAATGCCCCAATCCGTTCCAAGCCCCCCAAAATTCAGACATAAATAAAGCACAAAAATGCATCAAAACATGTAACAAACACATGTTACAATTAGATTATTACACAATAAATGAGAGTTGTGCATTAACGTAAAAAAGAATAAAGAATAATAATGACGGTCATTTACCTTTTAACAGCTGTCCTCATTGTTTTTTGCCCTCTTTGGTTCATGCCCTCTTGCCCCACCATGAACAACAGAGTGAATTCCAGTCCTCCTTCTGAACTTCTCCAACCACCCAAGCGATGCCTTAAACTCCTTAAACTTCCTTTTGTTTTAATAACGTGGCGATTGTAGATGCATTACGGCCATATTCTTTGGTGAGATCAACCAAACGCATCCCTTTTTCAGGCTTTTCTATGATCTCTTGCTTTATTTTTATGGACAAAAAAACTCTTTTCGTCTTTTCCTTTCGTCTTTTCTCCGTCACTTTCTTGGGGTCCATAGTGAATACTCTAAAAGTTAATATATTTACATAAAACTATCAGAACACCTCATGGGTCGAGGGCAGAATGACAAGGACGTTGCATAGACACCTTTCTAGCCACACACTCTTAGCCAATTGGCTGCCAGGAATATACTAGGTAATAGCCAATGGCAGAGCAGCTATTTGAACGTTGCGTTCAGGAACCTGTTGGAACTGCGAGTATCAGCCCATACTGTATTTTTACCTTTAGTAACTCGAACTTTCTTTCGTAACTTGAGGCAATATTTTCCTGTTGAGGCGTTTCGTAAGTAGAAAATTTCATAAGTAGAGACATTCGTAAGTAGAGGTACCACTGTATATCTAATGTACCCTCCTAGGTGCGAGGTCACATGACCAGTGAGTTCACACCCACCCTGTGGACGAGTTGAGGGTCATTCTGTGTTCCTTCTCACCTGAGTACAACACCAGCTCTCGGCCAGCGGACCAGTGGATGTTCCTTCTCCCGAAGGCGGGATGACGTCTTCGGACATCGTCGGCCTCGATGAAACGGAGGTGACGGACGCAGGATCGCTGAGCCACTTCCAGCAAAACAGGACATCCAGGCGCCGAGGTGACTACATGCCCCCTGTAGGGACACGGAAGCCATTAAAATAACCGACGTCAAACTAGCCAAGCACCCCGAGGTCTTAAGTGTCCGTGTTTGCTGGATCCCTAATTGAAAAGGTCGGTCTAATTGAGCGTCATGTCCCGGCGAGTCTCTGAATGCATTTGTTTTAAAAAAGGAGGCTTCAGTATTCAAAGCACATCAGGCACGTGTGCTCTGCCTCGCCGGGGGAAGCCTTCCTTTGTCGGTGCGTGGTTCGGTCTTTGTTTTTCTTGGAGACTAGTCGAGCTCTGCGCCAGCCGTGTAATTCCAGCCAGGGCGAAGCCATCCTCTGTGACTCCGAGTAAAGAGCAAGACTTTCATCTGGGGGCTGCCAGTCTGCGCTCGGCAAACACTCACACAAGGTCACACACAAGTTAAAAAAAAAAAAGTGTTAGAAAGAGAAAGGTCATGGCTGTTTTCTGTAACCGCCTGCCTTCTGAGCGGCGAGGGAAGTTTCAACTCCGATGGCCGCATCACCTCAGACTCTCTACTGGTGGCGAGGGGGAAACGCCTTCGTTATTTTTGATCTAATTTGCCGTCCTTTGCTGCTCCAGCCGTCTCAGGGGGATTGGAAGTCGTGCTGGAGAAAAATGAAAAAGGACCCTGGGACAGTTTGGCTTTAAAAGCTTCGACTCTTAATTCATACCCGAGTCGTCTCGAGGTCTCGGAAACCATTTTTTTTATAACTCAACCTGCACGTCCCTCCCCTCCAGAACTCCTGCCAAAGAAACGCTCCGACTCCGCTGCTTAATTAGTGGCTGATTGAAAGAGAAGTTCAGGACCTGAGAAAAGTTGCCAGAAAAGTGAGGATCCGGCCAAGAACGAGGAGCAAGAAATGAGGCATTGGGTGAGAAGTGAGGAGGACCTCTGTCTCCAAGAGCAGATCGGAGACAGGGAAGGCAAAACGTCGACATCTCCGGTCCCAGACATGGCTTAATTAACGTGAAGAGATAACGCACGGATGTGATCTTGCTCAATCCAGTGGCCCCCTTTTTTGCTATTTGTAACCGATAGAAAACACTGGTGGCATTTCCACTCAGTGTAACAATAAAATATTAATCAGAAAAAGTTTGGGGAATGGGACTGAGTTGATTTGTAATTTAAGTTACCTGAGACTTCCTGGCAAATTATGTCTCATCCATGTGAATGGGTGAGGGTGTATGCACTGGAATTACACGCGTGTTCTTTGACGTTAGGTCCGTCAGGCTGTTTGTCAAAAGGAAGAATACACAGAGAGATATTCTTGGATTCTGTCTTTCAGAACAACACAAACAACAAGTAATCACATGGAATCAATTTAAGAAAACATGACAACGCTGGCAGCATTCGCTAATGGCCTCACCGCTTTCTAAACAGACCCCAGACGACACCGGAGCTGAATGAAGCAAGGATGGGATTTCTTTTTTAGTTTATATTTTTTCGCATCCTTTTCAAGACTAACATAAGGAGCAGGAAGAAAGCAGCGATAACCCTGAAGGATAATCACAGGACCACTTCACAAGAAACATCTCAAGGGAATCAAATGATGACAGCCTGATATGCAGGTTAGAGGTGGGAATGCGCGTCAGAGGAAAATAGAAATCACCGCGTTCGGCGCACGTCAGTTTAACAAAGATGCTCATCAGGAAATTAGAAGACAAAGTAAAGAGGTCACAGAGGTCTTGTGCTTCAGATGAGAGCATTCAGACTTCCTGTTCCTGCTCCGTCAGGTACTCTCAGGTCGGATGAAAGGTTTAGAAAGAAAGCAAATTGGCTTACATTCTTTGAAGTGTGTTTGTACATCCCTTTCAGGCATGCACACAAAGACCCTGCAGTGAAAACAAGATTTGTACGTCCATAATGTTGGTTTGTGGAGGACTCTGGATTGGGAGCTGTCCATTCGTTTGAGGACAAAGGTGCCCCGGCTACTCCGTTTGTCCTCATGTGGATGGACCGTAACCTCCATCATCCATCATCCTCCATCATTAACGTGAGCAAACCGTTGAAAATCGAGTTCAAATATGCCTGAAACGGCAAAAAAAAAAAAACAAGTAGAAGAAATCAATTATTAGAAACACGTCCTGAGGGGCTCAATAAAACCGTGTCAGTAATTTCATTGACATCGCTTTAGGAGCGGTGTGGAGAGAATAGACGAGTAACGCCAACATCGAATGTCCAGAAAAACTAGACAGAAGCAAAGTGAAGAAACCAATTATGAGATGCACACCTTTATAGCCCCCTTAAAGCCAGCGTGGAAATTCATTGATCGTATTTTGAACGGCTGAACGGATGCATGGATGACAGAAAAGAGTAACGCGATGAGAATATAAAGGATATATACGTGTAAGATGTGTGCGGAACATTACGGACCATTATTTTTACTGTAATGACGCACAAAACTAATGAACTAGCTGGAGCAGAAGATAGTGAGCAACACCCAGAAGGCTTAACAATAACAGCTGTTAAAGAGCTCCGTCGGGGGCCGACTATAATCATTACATCTGGCAGAAGTCCATCCCTTCTTTTTTAATGCTGTACACATCGATTTTACTTTTCATTTTTAAAAAAAAAGAGCATAAAAATAGGGATTCCACGTCATCCGTTTGGTGTCCAAAAAAAAAAAAAAAATCAAGATTGTTTCACACGGAGAACCCGAGTCTGTGAGCGAGTCGAGGAGGAGGAAGAGGAGGATGAGGAGGACGGGCCACCTTCATTCCATAGAGGGAAGACATGTGAGGTGAGTCAGACCCGGAGCCCATTTATATTCATTAAAAAAAGAGACAGACTGCTCTCACTTTGCCAGTCCGGCTTCGATGTTTCTCCATCCTCCCCCCCCCGTCACACACGGCTCGACACGCCAGGGGGGAGGAGAGTCTGACCAACCAACAGTCAGACAGATAGATAGATCCCACTTCCTCTGTATAACCAAGAGCTAAGCGAAGTGATGCCGCATCTGCCTCCTCCATCACAACGTAGAGGCCGGCTGCCCGGACGCTAACTGGCCTCGGTACAAACGGCGGCAGTGTAACGCGTCCGTACGTGACACGTGTAATAACGCCGCTTTGATATTAACACCATCTGTAATGTCTACACATTACAGTATCTCCCCTTTTTGCAATATGCTGACCGCATCTGCAAAAAAAAAAAAGAATCACATAAATGGAACAGCTTATAATGCATATTTATACTCCAGGACACATTTGTGTTCGTTTGTTTTTCCATCTGCGCCAGAAACAATCTGAATGACTGCTGATGCACATGTCGCCCTGCACAGCCGTCCAAAATTAGCATGTTTTATTTATTTTTATTTTTTTTCAAACACAAGGCGCTGAGAAAATATTTTTCAATCATTATTTCCCTCCTGCAAAATGAAAAAAAAAAAAAAACCTTTAATGGATTTTTCTTAGGTTGATCTAAGGCGCTAAATAATCTCAGTGTAGTTGAATATTCTAGTCCGGAGGTATGTGAGGCTGCGATGCTTCATTAAACACCTGGTTTGAACTGGACGGATTGGAAATGGAAAAAGAGACGTCACCATTTTTAGATATTGGTTTACTACGAGACAAAAAAAATTAAATAACAGTTGGTCTGAACCATCGTGCCAAATAAAAGCGCGGTTTACAGCTTCTGAATGGATCTGTTTGATGTTGTAAAGATGATAAAGCCATTTGTAATAAAACTGACGTGACTTATTGCACGAATTATGGGGCTTTATCATCTGTGAAGCGTCCAATTTGGGGACATCCAGGCTCGGAATGACAGTCAGCCTAGAATGAACTTACATTATACTGTAAGCTGAGAGGATGATTTATTGGTTGTACGCATACAGAAAACCATGAGAACTAATTTATTCACTTCCTAAACTAACCCACCTGTCTAGGAATGAAGCTTCTGATTGGGTCAGGATGGGTCCTGAATGTACCAGGGTCAATATATATGAAGCTTTATTAATGAATTTGTATAAAATAATTACATTTATTGCCAAAAAAATAAAGTCTTTCAGCGTGGCCATATGGCGTCGACTCCAGGCCCGCTGAGAAACCGGAGGCGAGGAGTTAAAGAAGAGACGTTAAGAGGCTTTTAGAATTCATTACAGCTACTGCTGAGACGCTAAAGAGGAAATAAACTTTTAATGAAAAAGGAAAATCAAATATTTTACATGCAAAACACACACACACACACACACACACACACCGTGTCAGCACCTAGATTCCCTTTAACTTGAAAAATGAAAGGGAAACATCAAAAACACAAAACACCAAACAGGCTGTCCCATCAGTACCCCGCTCCCCCCAATCCACCGACACCACCCTTCTTCCTGCTGGGAGGGGGGAGAAAAACAGGCGACGTGTTGCTGCTGAGACGCCATTTCCAGGTGGGCAAGGGGCGGAGCTGCGCGATTTTGGCTGCTACGGAGACGGCTTCAATCGCAGCGGGGGATCCGGGGGCGTTTAGGGGTCACCTTGTGAGACGACGGGCGGCGAGCGAAGCGGCGCAGAGACAGGATGCAGACTTTAGAAGGATGACTACAAAAAGACTGGAAACATGCCACAAAAAAAAAAAAAAAAAGACAAAGTGTTGCTGCTTTGAGCGAACGCGTGACGCATTAGCGAGCGTAGATCAAACGCCCACATGCTAGCCCAGTTTTCAGCAGCTGAGAGTCGTCCCTGAGCTGTTTGAACAACCCCCACCACCATCTTCATCCAAGCCCTGGGTAGGAAAGTCTGAGGGTTAATGAAGCCTGTTCATTATACGGTCAGATTCCATTAAAAGTCGATGGGAAGCTCACAGGGAGCATGTGCCGGCGAGCGTGGAGGATTGGACGGATTTATCCCGTTTCCATACATGACACACAGCTCCACATCAGCGACGGTCCTCCATATTCCTCCTCTCTTTAAACCACACGTGTCAAACTCAAGGCCCGGGGGCCAAATGTGGCCCACCACATCATTTTACATGGCCCGCGAGAGCATAAAAGGTCAGAGTGTCAAAAAATAAATAGGTCAAAAGTGTGCTTTGACCAAAACTACATTTCCCACAATGCAGTAATTTAGCCCTTTTTAGCCCTCACAAAACCATTTCCAACAAACTTAATGTCCTAACTTGTGTTTGATGTCATTTTTCTTTATTCTTGGATAGTTTGATCCTTGATTGATGGAGTTCTGTGGGTTTAATAACCTGATGAATTAAAAGCATTTATGTTATAACAGAGAAACAAACTTTTTTTTTTGAGAACTAATGTTTGTAACTTGAATAAGTACCGTATTGGCCCGAATATAAGACGATCCTGATTATAAGAGGACCCCCTCTTTTTCAAGATTCAAGTTTGAAAAAGACTTGATTAATTTTTATACAGAAAATAATGACGGTACATCTCCGTACATTACACTCTGTGACACCATATTTCACAGCCGCTTTGCAATTGTTTGAAGACTCTGCCTCATTTATCACCATCATCTTGAAGTTTGCATCATAACTCCTCAGCTGCCGGTTAACCTGGCCGATCTTCGACCCACTTTTCTCCAGATTGTCGCCACGTTTCTCCATTTTCTGTTATCTCTTCTCTTATTTTCCTGCTCTTTCTTACCGCTATTTTATTTCTCCAATGCAAAAAACACAGTCTTATATTCGGGCCAATACGGTAATAGATTCAGCGTTACTTAACATTGAGGAGTAGTTACATTTATATTACATTACACTGAGTTACATTTAGTTACATTTATTAGTTACATCTGCCCCTTTGAGGACAGACATTACGCAGATGTGGCCCTCAGTGAAAATGAATTTAACACCCCTGCTTTAAACCATCATCTCATCGTTTTCTCTCTTGTGGCCCTGGCAGAACATGCCACTATTAACGCTTTAGGCTCCGCCCCTTTTATGGTATGTCCAAATTTTTGAAAGATGCTAAATTGAATATAAAGCTAATTTGTGTAGCTAAGGAAACGAGAGGAAAAAAAATGCCAAAATGAATTTGAAGATTAGCTTTCATGGCTCCATCATTTAACAGCTAAGATCTAAAGTCGCATCAGGCGTTTAAAGAACAACGGATTCTTTCCTCTGACATCGTCCTCGTATCTCCATTCTGTCTGATCTCCACTGCCAAACCTTTTTAGCCACCTTGTGGAGTCAAGCTGTGAATAAATGTCTGGCGTACCTCTCTCCACACACATAAGTAGCTTTGCTGCAATGACTTTCAGTCAAGGTAAATCACATTAACACATGCAAATCTATCCATCTGCATACTTTTCTCCCAATATTTCAGCACGCTTAGCGAGAAGCATCCGATACGATGCATTCGATAAAACGACGTGGAGGAGAGATGAGAGGCGCGTCGGAGAGACAATCCTCTACAAAGCCGGAGCTGTGTGTTGTAGTGTACGTACAGCGACAACACACACACACACACACACACACAGGCATGTTGTGTTTGTGCTGTCATCCTGTGAAAAATACAAACCGCGACTTTAAGTCGCACATCTGAAGCCTTTCAATCTCAATCTCACAATTTGTGCTTACACACCACACCGATGTAATCAATTAGCCCTCTATACTCACAGCACAACACTGACGTGACCAAAATACCAACACTCCTACACATGTGCACACACACATACACACACACACACCAGGCTGAGCCAAATCCGCTGTGAAAATTTGAGACTTCAAAAGTTAAAAAAATATATAAACTCAGAGGCAGACGTCAACCCACAGCGGGCCCAAGATAACAACAGGAAACTGTTTTCTAAATGACAAAATGATAGCGACTACAGTCCATAGTCCTTTCTCACTCAGTCTTCTCCTCTAATGCCCGGTCTAACCGTTTCCAACCATCCCAACATGTTTTCCTTTCTTTCCCTCAACAAAGCTGATAAAGAGCTTTTCTCTGCACCACGTTTCCATTCACCCACAGAGAAAGAACACATCCCTGCGACCGCTGGATGTGCTCTCAAATCTGAAAATACCTGCTTATTTTCCATTCTTCACATCAAGTGTAATTTTCACAAAGTTAGCCGAGCTCCAAGGGAAAGGCAAGGCCGAACAGAGAGAGATAACACGTATGTAGGAGGAAAATGCAAATAAAAACACCAGGGAGCCACCCTTTTTTTCACTTCATGCCCCCGCCCCCATCGAGGTCCATGTCTGAACGGGGGATCAATGAGCCAATCAATTTTCATAAGAAGCGCTGAAATGGATTGGAGATTTATTTCGACTGCACAAAAATCTGCTTAACCGAGAGAAAAGTTGAGACGGACGGACGGATAAATCCAGTTCGTGGCTAGAAAACGGATTCGACTTCGATGATGTGCGAGGGATCTTTAAAAAACTCGACTAAACTGAAGACTAAAAGCAATTATTTTGGGGCAGAAGAAAAACACAGCTCCGTCTGACACCTCCACCGCTGGCCTGTCCTTCTTTCTTTCTTTTTTTTTGCCTATAGCTTATCGCAATAGGTGGCTTAAAGATCCGCTTCAATCCCAACAATGACAAACAGAAGGAATCATTTGGGGGAGTTTTATTTCAAAAGTGTCTGACAGAGGAAACATGTAGGGGGGGGGGGGTTGTCCTTCAGCATGACTTTGTCATGTCACACATTTCCAGCTCAATTATCTCCATCCAGTGGATTTCAAACACGTTTAGGAAGGACCAGAGAGCTTGGTAATTAGCAGGAGTCCCGGCTCATAAGGGGACCAAAAACAAAGCCTGTCTTTAGCTCCATCCTTATCCCCTCCCTGCCCCCCCCCCACACACACACACCGCTTCTCTAATCTCCTCTGATCCCCCCCTTCTTCTCACAATGTCAGACATCACACGTGTGTTCAGTCAATACCTTCATATGCCAACAGGTTGTCTGATTACATAAACCCAAGCGCGGCGAGAATCCACACTTTGAAGCGTAAAGAAAAAACTGGGTTGCTAACGGCGACGCTGCTTTTTCGATTCGAGATTTGAGCATTTTTGGGGTCATTTCTGACATCCCAACTAAAATGCAAACACATGAAAACATAAAAAATGACAAGTGCACTTCCCTGATGCCCCTTTTTTAACCCCCGTAACCAAGCATGAGAAAAAAATCGATGCCCACCGAAAAATATCTTTTGTGATGCCTTCAAGTGAAGATCAACGGATGTCATGATGACATGATTTAAATTCCGAGGGTTAAACAAAAAAATAGTCGGGGTCATGTCAAGACTTTGGTCGTCCACCCTTGTCCTCCTGTTCCGTTTCAATCATGACTTACCGTCGTTGCCTTCAGTAAAAATTGCTTTCAGTCCATCCTTCAATACCAATGAATGCTCATTTCAGAAAGGGATGGTTTCAACCCCCTTTACTGCCCCCTCCACCTTCACACCACGGCATACAGAACGGCTCCCAGTTCGCTGCCCAGCGTGGTATTATTAATGTTCGCCCGTTTCATTTAAGAGTTTTAATTCCACATCTAATATTTATGCCCCATAAAGCCATAAATAATCCCCTGTAGAATTCGGCGGGTTCCATAATGATGATTTATATTTAACGACTAAACGTCAAGGGTTTAGTATGTAAAAATAGAGAAAGTGTTTTGGGGGTTTTTTTCCTCCACTTTATTCTCCATTCTTCAGCCGTACAATCACCTCCCTTCTTTTTCCACAATTAGAATGATGAACGGCGCCGGCGGCAAAACAAGTCAATTCATTTGCGACATGTCATCCTTTACGTGCACTTTTATTTTTAAGTCACTTTTCTTTTCCACCTCCACAGGAGTGCGTTACCTCCAGGTACTCCGGCTAGTCATAGATGTAGCCCTACTGGGGGCTGTTAGCATTAGCATGAGCTAATCCAAACCCATCGTTGGGTTTAAATGTAAGAATCAAGGGTAATCTAACAGACCAGCCCATCTTCAGCCCCCCCAGGGGAAAACATTCAGGCTTCTTAGCAGATGTTTGTTAACTCGGATCCCCATTAGGTATTAAAAAAAAAAAGTAACAAAATAGACGATCGTGTATTTGCCGTTGAACTAAAGAGTGTCTAAAACCGTCTCTACGTCCTCAAAATTATGCACAATTACAACCCAAACATGCCTGAATATCAACCACCAATCAGAGGCTGGAGTATCTAAGCCCCACCCACTTTATCTACTAAAACATTCTAGTATTTTGTTGAAACACAGTTGGTGTGCCGCCAAAACCGGCGCAGCCGTTAGCGGTTAGCAGCTAAACTGGTTCAGTAGCACTCAGAGCTCCTCTCCCCCAAATTAGACAACAACCAGAACCCGTAGCATCATTAACACATGCTAGGTGTCAGTCTAATCCCAGATGCCGCCGTGTTGTACCTCACACTTCCTGCACCCGTGAAACGCCTGCAGGCTATTGTTGTGTCATCGGTGTTCTCTGGAACCACAGGAAAGACTTCACGGCGGCGGCGGCGTTGTTGTTGTTTCTCCATCCCTACGAGGATTTAGAGAGTATTAATTACTTAGAACCAATTTGTGTTTTTCCTCAAATCGCCACACAAACAGAATCCAGGTTTTGTTCTCATCTACTGGGAGGAGCCTCACCGATGGGAGAGGATCGGGAGACGGGGGGGGGGCACATCGGTGGCATCTTCATGGCCGATGCTCTTTTCATCGAGAGGAAGGAAGAGGAAAGGTATCCGCGCTAATAAGTTCACTTATATCCATCGGTTGCACTCGGTGCGACAAAGGGTTACTCCTCGGTGCGCCCCGACGTCACTCTGCCTCCCAATTACCACATTTACACACACATGCATTCACACAGACGTTCATTTGTATGCAGGGAGCATTTTAAATGCTCTCGATTAAATTCATAAAAAGATAGATCGGGTTTTAAAACCGGGACTGACCTTTTATACGTTGTTATCTATACATTAAAGAGCACATACATTATGCAGCACAGGCTGAAAACGAGCCGTCTCACGCTGAAAAGTGTCAAAACTGGAGGCCTGATGAGAAAAATGGGAATACGAGTAACACCGAGTCGAGAAAAAATATCGCCGGTCAGACTCGGGATTTGAGGGTACGACTGCTTTCACATTAAGATTTAATTACTATTCTTTAAGAGCTGAGTGCAAGTTTCTTTCCAGGAGGTGGGAGAAGTTAAAATTTTCAATTTCAATATTTCAGTTGGCATTTTCAACACCGCCCCCCCCCATCTCTTCCTTGGAGAGCCTCCAGGTTGAGATTGTTTCGTCCCCCCCCAGCCGTCGTACATCTCTGTTTGGCTGCCTGGGACCTAAATGTCAACCGCTATCCTGGCAGTGCTGAAGTGGAAAAGACTGCAAAGTTGATGTCAGACAGCTGCGAACGCGCCGTATCGTCTGTATTGATCGGCCCGGCGGTCTGATTCCAGATCAGTTTATTACTCTTAACGGGGCGCGGAGAGAAAAAAAAAAATCTTAACGCGGACAAAACAAACCTGAACTCCGCGACGCTATTAAGATAACACCCTCGCAAAATAACTGCCGGTGTTAGCAGAGGTGACAGACCCCGGCAATGCGGGTGGTGGTGGTGGTGGTGGTGGTGGTGGTGGTGGGGGGCGGTGGGGCCTCTAAATCCCAGCTTTCCCAGCTTTTTATGTCCGGGGTTACGCCGTGTTCTTCCTCAAAACTCACTGCAGCGCCGAAGTCTTTCGGAGGGGTCATCAGATAGTGTCTGGCCCCGGGAGTTGCTTCTGAAAGCAGGAAATGCCAGGTAGATAAATCTGCTCGACGACCACAAACAAACACACACACACACACACACACACACACACACACACAGTGACATTTCAGATCTCTGCAGCGAGTCTGGGACTGTAACCAACAGTTATAGTGCGAATCCAAGCCCTCCTAATTCATCTCCCTCTCTCCCGCTATCTCTAGAAGCGCCCCCGCCCCCGCTGAACTTTCCGCCCCTAAAAGTCACTTCTCCATCTATTGCGCCGTTTGAAATTACTCATGTTAACTATTCTACACGTTTGGGCTTTTGTCAAAATGACCTGTCACATCAGGCCGTCTTTTGTTGGAGACTTATCATTCTTTAATGAAGTCATTCGAGTCAGGAAGGCACTTCCCACCCCCCCCATCTCTGAACGCTCAATCAAAAGCATCAGAGAGACTCGGCTCCCCTTCTGGAAGAAGCCAAGACGGTGATCGACGGGGAAAAAAAAAAAAAAAAACAGGCAACGAAGAAGAAAGAGAGTCGAGCAAACAAAATCAGAAGGTCAAGTTTTTCTTCAGAAAAGATTGTTCTGACAAACAGAAATCAAAAAAAAAAAAAGCAAAAGCGAATAAAGACGACGGGCAAAACAAATCAGTTTTCTAGTCTCTCTGCAGTTGGATGAAAAAAGATTAGGGCAGACTTGTAGGTGGCAGCAAAGAAGAGCTTTTATTTAAAATGTCGATGGTGAGAAATCACTTCAATCATTATTAGAATAAGTTCACGTTGATTTCAGAAGCCATGCCGTTTTTACGAACTAATTATTCAAGCATGCTAAATTTTTAGACATCCCGTTGTTGTGCTTTCTTGCCGTGACAATATCAGCAGTGAAATAATTTTAGAGATGTTATTAAGCTGCAAGTGTGAAAAGAAAAACAGAGCGTGCGGGAGAAAGAACAGCAGGAAAGAAAAGCCACAAAAACATTTGAAATATGGCTTTCGCGCAGCTGGGAGAAAAAAAAAAATCGAATCAGACGTAATCATGGCAGGAAATATTGACATCTGGATTAAACATTAAAGAGTCCACAAGTAGATTCTATTTAGATACAGTAATGTATGTATAAGTGCATGTAGCATGTGTGTGTTGGAGTGTGTAGTTGTGCGTCATGATGAGATAATTATATGGCGTTGTGCGCCAACGTGACAGAACTGCAGCTGCTTTACTTTCAATTAATTTAATGATTAATTGGTTGTTTATTTCGCTGTCGTAATTTCCCTTTTTCTTTTCTTTTTTTTTACTTTTAACAGATCATTCAAAATTTGAATTAACTAGACAATTATAATTTAATACTAAATGGTCCGAGTTTGTAACAGCAAATGAGCTATAATGTTAGCCTAACATCTCGTTTACGTGGAGTTCTCTTCACAACCCGGCAGTTCCCGCCATTTTCGTAGCATTTAGCTCTGGCTAATTTAAATTTTATTTTTACTGCAACTTTTATTGGCTTGTTAACGTTAAATATGAACAATCATACAAAAGCAAAAGGAACCGGACAGAGAGCAGACGAGAAAGCAAGAAAGACACGTAATGAAGATGCGGCGGAGAGAACGTCAGGTTTCGTCTGGAGTCAAGACGTCTGGCCTTTAAAAGAAACCCAACCGCACAAAAATATAAATAAGATGCAATCATTAAGCGGCTCTGCCAGACTTAACAAGGAGCTCGCGGGGAGATGAGGCAGAAAGAATGAGCCGAGTGAGCCGCAGGGTTGCTGCGGCAACTGAAATCAGAACCTGGAATAACAGGAGAAAATGAGGAAGAGTTTGACGACCCAGGTGAGACAACCTGAGGGAGGGGGGAGACAGACAGAAAGAAAGGGATGCAAAGATTCAAAGAGCCGCCTTTGTAAATCACGTTCTGTGTTCTAGATGCTTACAAAAAGGAGAAAGTAAGAGCTCAAATCGAGCCAAAAATGTATTAAAATGAACTAACCCTCACTTACGTAACGGAGCAGTCGAGATCGGATGTGATGTTCAAAAATAATTCTACATCCAGTTATTAATTGAGTTGACTTTTTTTGTGTAAAGCGAGACTGAAAAGGCTTCTTCAGAGCCTAAACCATAAATATCAATAAAAGCGAAGCCTCCCGATTCGAGAAATTAAGGAAAACTCCCACAAAAACTGACAAAAATGATTTCTTTTTTTTTATTATTTATATAACAACGCTGATAAATTTAAAAAGCGCTCATCTCACCTCAGAAATTAATTTAGCTGTGAGCATTTATCAGGAACCTTTTTCTCGGTTGGCGTGGAGGTTGCCAGGAGACGGTTAATGCCAACTGGAGGCTGGCAGTTTGTAAGGTCTGAATGTTAAGACCAGAAATGTCAATATTGGTCCCAGGGGGAGGGAATAAATAGGGTATAAAGATCTAAAACGCTTGTCACATATGGCTGGCCAGCTGTCACATCTGTCTGCTCATATTCACGCCGGTAACAAGTAGGGCCTTTGCTAAATCGGCGGCAGACGATGAGCATTAAATGTCAGTACGACTAAAGGCTCGCACAAGAAAGCACGACGAATGAGGAGAAGCCTGGCATTTAAAACAACACATAAGCTCCGTGTCTTATTTCAGACGCTCCTTCCCGAGTGGGTTGTCTCAAAAAGATGAATTCCCTGTGGTTTCTACTTCACACATCCCCAGCGTTTAATGTTCAGAAGGCAGCGCCGCAAAGCCGGCAGAGGAGAACGGCATTTAAGGGTGTGGGTGGGGGTGGTGGGGGGGGTATTACACTCTGCAGAATCCCCTGCAGGATGTCTGATAAACAACTTTCCCCTTTTAGGGCAACAGGGTGTTGCATTTACAATCCCTCAACCGTGGGGGCTTTAAGGTGAGAGCTGTCAGTAAACATCCACCACGCTGATGAATCAGGGAGGAAGTCACCTGAGCCACGCCGGCGGCGGCGCTCGGGAGGTCAGATTCTGGACACAAAAAATGATCACAAAACCCGTTTCTTGACTCACGGGAGGCTCCGTTTTTGCGTCTTTTGAATTTGGAATTTTAAAAAAAGTGTGTTTTTATTAAAAATTGGACATGACGACATCTCAGGAAAAAAAGGCGAGCCGGATTATTTCCATCACCCCTGGTGGTTGTTTGGCTGCCTTACAGGTCATAAACGCCGCCCACTCCCTGTCGCTCCGTGTGAGCAGACGGGAAGCCAAAATAAAAGCTCGAATTTGCGAGTCAAATAGAGGTTGTTCTCTTCACACAGTTGCATCTGACGCTATTTAAAGGGTGCATTAGAGTTAACCTCTCTCCATTCATGGAGGACCTATTTTTCAAAACTTAATCATAAATACTGGGGTCAGAAATGGAACCACGTGCAGCACTTTGCAAATGCGAATGCCTGTTTCAGGCCAAAATCAGGCTGAAGAAGCATCCTCGCAATAGTTTCTGCTTTTATGATAACCACACATTCAGCCCTAATCTATCAACAGCCGCCATAAGGGAGGCCAATTAGTGAGAACAAATCTGATTCCGGCCCGTGTCACTTCGGCTGGGCTTTGTGGAACCGGCAGCCCTTTTTGCTCTTTGTTGGAGCTGGAGCTCCAAACGCTGCTGGTCTGCTGCCTTTGCAGATTTTTTTTTTTTTTTTAAATGTATTGAAAAAGCATTTCCTCTGCATCCCGAGTGTGAGACCGCTCTGGGTTCGTTTTGTTCCCCCCCTGCCTCATTAAGTACGAACAAAATGCCGCGTACACGGATATTAAATTTATAGCCCACATTTAAGGATTCGCATTTGATTCTTCTTTTTCTTTTTCTTTTGCGAGTGGATCTGGTGGGTTTGGGTGAATCGGTGCTGGAGATCCTTGTTTGCCTGCCGATAAGGTGTGTGTGTGTGTGTGTGTGTGTGTGTGTGTGTGATCTGTGGCGGTGACTGACAGATCAGGTGAGCTCTGGAGTCTTCTCAGGCATGCAGAGCCGGCTCCTTTGACTGATCTGAAGTGGCTTCAATTAACTGGAGCAGTCAAGTGTGAGGGAGGGGGACTGGGCCCCAGACAAGCCTCCTGACAGATATGGGGGGGGGGGTAAGATGAGCTGGGGTAGGTGGAGGGTGTCTTCTGACAGGTCCTCCAATGGCCCACCAACTCCAACCTCTTTCCATCTCCTCTTGGATAATTACCAAGCATCCGTACGGAGAATCTCGTCACTGTGATCACGATAAATTGGCTGCAAGGTCAGCGATGGCCGTCGCTCGTTCGTTCATTCATTCGCTCCCTCGTGCACGGCAGAGACGTGTGCACGTTTAGTCGTGCAAAGACCCGTGTTCTCATTTTCAACTTTTATGAGTTTCCAGAGAGGAGAAATCCAATATCACAGCCGCTGCCTTTACGTACGTCTGCAAAAATCCATATTCATGTTGATTCTCTGGAAGATACTGTCTGCATGATAATAGGAGCAGGAGGTGATTAAAACATCAGGACTTCTAGATTTATTTGTTCTGGATAGAACCAGGATGATAGCAGTGAAACAATGGTTGCTTTTACCAGTTTTATGTTACGTAATTAACATGGAAAAGTTTCCAAAAAGAGGCGTGAAACAGAACCACATTATTTCCCCTGAAGGATATCTTTTATTGTTCTTTTTTTTTTTGGCTTCTCATCTTCTATTCTTCTGCCCTAATTTCCTCCTAAAACCTTATCACCCCCCCTTTCCCCTGCCTCCCTCTTTTTTCTCACTCTCCAGCCTTTTATTAGAACTGGATGCAATTTCCAGTTTTAAATGGCAGCTGAATACTACCTGAAAACTTCTTACCCAGTTGCCATTTATACGATGGAGCGTCTGCTGCATTCCTCTACTTGGTATTCCTCCAGTGGTCGTCTTAAGATCTTCTGTCACCTTCAGTCTTTTTCAAGGTTTGCATTTTCTATTCAAAAACATTCGCCTTGTTTCTCATTTCCTTGCGTCTTTCTACTTCCTTCAATGCCAGCTATCTGAGAAAAAAAGGTGTACGCTTCCTCAAAAAAAAGAAAAAAACTTTTATTACGACTTGGTAATTTTTCACGCACGTCTTGAAGTCTGCAGAACCAAAACTCTCGATTCGCCAAAGCTTAATTACACCTCATCCTAAATCAGAGAAAAACAATAGGAAAAATTTGATTTTTCTCATTTGGAAATAAAGTTTTCTACAAATAAACTCCATCTTTTTAATGTCTGGGTCTGTCTGAACCAATGCAATGACGTCAAGAGTAGATTACGCCCCCTGCTGTTTAAAAAGAGCATCAACACATCTGTATAGATGTTTAACTGCATCCTTACATCCCTGATTTTGACTTTTACACAAAAAGATGTGATATTTATGAAAGACACAGACTGAATTATTTGAATTTGCAGCATCAACGACACTTAACTTCACATCAAACTTGTTGGGTTCTTAAAAATAATATCTTTTAACAAATGCAAAAGTATCTTGAACACCTCCTCTGTATGCTCGCCGTGTCTTCATACTGGTCGAGAACCAACACCCCCGTTTCCGTACACACCTAGATCAAAGTCTCTCTGCACATCTGTTCCACTCGCTGCTGCCACGACTCTCCAGCTGGACCGTCCTTCAGCTCCCTCTCTCCGTCTGTAGGTGTGTCGGTGCTGCACCACCATACGAAGCTTCCCGACGAGCTGCAAACGGAGAGAAACACTCAACGAGGCTGTAGTTGTGAGCGTGGATTGGAGCCAGCGCCTTATCACACCATTGCAAGAGACTTTCTCGTCAAGTTGGCCGCGCAGGAGCCTCGAACGCTGCACGTCTTCCCCCCAGTTTGCGTTGCAAAGACACATGTTTCACAGAGATGACAAGCCAGGTTTACACGGCGAGGTGGGATAAAAGGTGGGAGAGGGATTCCTTATGTAATTACAGCCAGCATTAAACGCGCTAAGCCCAACACTGTATCTGGACTGCATTCAAACAGGAAGCTCAGTCGCAGGTGGAAACGCGAGCCGTGGAGGAATCCAATCTCATTCCCCCACAAATCAAACAGCGATAGGATTCAAACGCCAGGCTTAATGCCTCCTTAATACTCCCGGGGGTATATTGAACTGACCTGTAAAGATGAGAATATTTGTGGATGCGTTTCTGATGTACAGACTGCACATTAATGCGATGCACAAAAGGCCCCACGGAGACCCCAATAACAGCACAACACTGACCCACGGGGACACTCAACTCCACGGGAGGAGGGACGTCCTGGCAG
The DNA here is from genome assembly GCF_040054535.1 of Antennarius striatus. NCBI lineage: Eukaryota > Metazoa > Chordata > Actinopteri > Lophiiformes > Antennariidae > Antennarius > Antennarius striatus. The sequence continues at coordinate 3,036,781 of NC_090791.1, forward strand.
TCTCATTAAAATCCGCCACGTTTAATTTCCCTCCAAATACCACCTCCACCTAAATAATCAGGACTCATATACCCACGCCTCCCAACTGAATGTCTCACGGCCAGCTGGTTACTTCACCAGATATTATTCTAGGAGGTGTGACACGTCTGGAGCATCATCATAAAGACGATTCATAAAGATCCATGACATTTAAGATAGGCAAACTGGATTTAAAAAATATATATAAAAAAAAGTGGAGTAAATGCGCTTTTTATAACCTGCTCATAAAGTATAAAACTGCATTTTAATACAGACAAGAACGATTTGGCATAAAAACGAGGCGGCGACTGGAAGGCGGTCGATAAATTCTGACCCCAACTAAAACACCAATACACGTCACACTGTATAACGTGAAACCACACAAACACACACACCGTTTGGTATTCACCGGCGGTATCAACGCTGCCTGTGGGCTTCTCACCTCAAGGGGGGGGGGGAGGGAGGAGATGATCCACGAGAAAGAATGAAATATCTTAAGAGCCACGTGTTTACACGCACATCCCAAAGAAATGTCAATCAGATGCAAAACAGACGTTAACGCCTGAAAGAAATGTCAAAAAGGGGGCCCTGGATCTTTGATATGCATGTGTGTGTGTGTGTGTGTGTGTGTGGCGCTTTCTGATCAATAGCTTGCCTGAAAAGAATACGCGATCATACCCTTTGTCTCAACAAGGAAGAAAACTTGACAAGAAAAAACAGACAAAAGGGGATCAAGAGCCCCCTTTTATTATTTGTTTTAATTTTTTTAGAAACTTTATTAAATACCATCAGATGCCCTTTCGGAGTCGCATTACGGGTTTGTAGTTTATTACACCGCAGCTATGTGATGAACGTTTAGGTCATTTGTTCACCTTTTATTTCCTCCATGATTTATGGACAAAATAATTCACTGATTTACACATTTTTTTAAAGGAAAAAATTTTAGGATGTTGCTTTATTTAATTACCTTTAGCATTAGAAGGCAGGCGGTCGCTCTGAAAACCAACAGTAGGCCGTCAGTCCGCCTGACAGCAAATGTCAGGCTGACAAAAGCAGTAAATATTTTTCTCAGGGCTGATTGGAGTCCAATCTGGAGCTAAAAGGAGCGTCCTTATTGGACTCCCGACCTTCAGGAGGCAGAGCCTCAACTCCAATTAGCGCTCCTGATGCTAACGCATCGACAAAAGAAGGCGACGGCGTGCCAGCGGTGCATTCAGGCCTCGTGTCACTGAAGGATTAGAAAACACGGTCAGTTATCACGTGCTCTGCTTCCAGGACGTCGCCTTCCTTGTGTTATTCCCTTTAGAATTAGAAATGTTCCTTGTTTTCATTGTCTGAACTTCCCGTCTCTAATATTCACAACGTTCAGAGGTGCGACGCTGGCTCGCCGCCACAGGAAATGAGGTACGACCCGGAGCTCGTCACGACCCCATCAGATATTTGGACAAAGGGGACGTCTCCTGTCGTCTCCCTCCCGCCTCGTTTTCCCTCAAGTGACTCCGTCGCGGTCTCCAGCGGTCGGTTAAGACAAGGACGGATGACAACAGATAATCCGTCCAGTCGTGACCCCCGGCAACAACATCCGAGCATCGCAACACAGCCGAGTCTGGTTGGATGGGAAATGGACCTGCGCCGCCGGGGGACGTGGGAAAGGAAAATACAGGAGAAAGGCAAATAGAAATACGGAAAAGAGAAAAGACGTGACGAGATGAGAGGGGAGGCAGGTTGATAGATGGGTCAACGTACAACAGGCTGGTGGAATAGAGCTGAAAGACAGAGATAGAGGAGTCAAGAGACAGGACGGGGATAAATTAGGGGCAGGAGGAGGATATAAACACAGGGGGAGATGTCAGGTTCAACAATTCTCTCCAAAGAGGTGAGAATTAAGGAAGACTGTTCCGTCCCGTCCTGAAAACCTTTACGGACTTTAAAAAAAGACCTCAATATATTAAAAAAACAAAACCGTCAGGAGGTGTTACATCAAACGTTTCCCCAGATTCAGAAAGGGACCACATAGGAAGAACCAGTGACAATTTAGGCCTTGTTCAGACTGGTCGCCTAGATCCGATTTTTAGCCCATCCAGATAGATATTGGATGTCTTGTTTGTAGTCTGAACAGTCCCATTACATATGTTATCCGATTTTTCTCGGGATGGATTGAAAGCACATTGCGGAAGTAGTTTTGTATCAGATATGGACAGATGCGTCTCCAAACACTCTGATCGGATGTGTCGGACCGTGACGTCATATCCGCAACCAATACGCTAAGGTGACAAAACTTCACGCAGGTCGTCGTCGTTGGTGCCGCCGTTGCAATTATATGACCTCACACATTACGCGCACTGAACGACGACTCCGCCAGGACATCGTTGTTACGACAAACTGTCGATCGGCCAATAATGTGGCCCAGTCTGAACAGAACCAGATCAGTGTGAACAGTCAGCCCTTAAAATCAGATATGGAAGGAAATCTGATACGCCTGCAGTCTGAACGCAGCCACAGGGCAGCGACCATCATCAACGTGACGGCGTTTAAAGGGAGGGATGAAGGTCAGATAACCACACACACACACGTCTGCTAGCAATGATGCTCCGACTACAAATAGTGAAAGCCGGATCCCTCAAAGAAACATGACGGAAGAGCATTGGTTTGTTCCCACCTCCTTTGCATTCAGAGAGGAAAGCTGACATTTTAATAGACTCTTGCTGACATGCAAACTAAATGCAAGCAATTCCATCAGCACTAGAAAAAAATAAAATAAAATGAAAGAATGATGTGTGATTCTCCAGCCAATCGCAGGTGGCTGCATCCTCTCACTCAATAAAATACAAATTTAATGAGCTCTGGAGCTCCTCCGCCCTGACATTTCCTCTAACACTCTTCCACCACCTCCTGCAGTTTCCTCCTTCGCTCAGTTTCTCTTTCCAAATCTGTGTGTCTGCTCCGTCTTTTTCCTCTCTCCATCCTAAACAACAGCCATTCCAGAAAGAAGGGCCATCAATCTTCCTCCAATGAGACCGGAGTACGAGGGAGTGCCAAGGCTACAACAGATTACTATCTCTCCTCGCCGGATAACACGAGGGGAGGAGAGACGGCCAGACGGGGTGGAGGAGAAGGTCAACAAACAATCCAAGATATCAACGGAGGTGCGTGGCAGCAAAGAGGCCGCATTTAAATACGCTAATCCTAACTGGCACGTCCAAACCTGACCGCTTGATTAATTTATACAGCAGGAAGATTTTACATCATCTCCTGGAAATGACTGGTTTGGACATTCATGATCAATTAATCATGGGATTCATCGATCAGTTATCGCGAACCAATCACATATCAGCGTTTAAAATAAGTGAGGTTTGGTTTGGAAAAATATTTCCGCTGATAAAACCTTAAAAAAGGTTTGTATTCTACTTCATTTATCAGATCAGCTGAATCACACGACAAACTTTTTTACATCTATCTTCATTAATATAACTAACAAAGAGCAGCATCACCTTTTTTTGGGGGGGGGGGGGGTGAGAAGGCAAAAACACTATTTTTAGTGGTAGTCTAATTAATGTTGACAGGCTGCGGCTCCGATCTGTTGACTGAATGTGTCTGACGCTGGGAGATAATAAGTTCACTTCATTACTTTGCACACCTTTGTCTCCACGAGAGATCGACTCCAAACGCTGCAGCTGATTCACGCCTCTTCATTATGAAGAGTTTAATCATTGTGATCATGAATGGTTAACTAAACTTTACTCGTTCGTAACACACACCACAAATACAAAAAATATTGCTTTTTTTTGTGAAGTAGAAACAGCTGGAAGTCTCACATTTTAGAGGCCAGAGTCCGGCTCCGGTTCCGGACCCGATTGCAGCCATGCCGCTCACATACAGAGATAAATCCAACAGAGATCGGATTTAACAAAAGCAAAAAAAATCAAAAATCAGGTCACTTCCGATCACAGTGTGTTCCATCACACATTCCGAACACATTTTACACTTTGCATATTCCTCCTGTGAAAGTTTCCCTCGCAGCTCATCTAAACTTCAAGCCTATAAATCTGTTATTCATAAATTGCCGGATAGCAAAACGCATTATTATATAATTATAGCATCATTTAAGGTTAACTCTATAAACATAAATTTTGCATTCCAACGGACCAACTCGCGTGATTGGACAGAACATAAAAAATGGTATAAGAGTTTTTTAAGCATCATTCTGAAGAGCCTGCCAACTTTTTATAAGCGACTTTTGGGATGACTTTGCTAGCTCGTAGCTTAGCTTGTATCAACCTCTGGAGGTACCTGCTATATCTGAGTCATATGTGCGTCATTAGAAGCATAAATTTGAGCCGATGCACGCTAAAGGTGGAAAAGTCGGCGCTGGAAGGAAGGTTTTTTTTCCCAGCAGCCGCTTCGCTGCACTTTTTGAGTTGCATCGGTGATAATCTAAACACAAAAAAGTGTGAGGATGGAGATGAGATACAGCGGCTTTGCATTGGAAACGAGCCTTTCGGATGCTGACACCTGTGCAACTCTGTACTCGTGTTCCTTTCACGGCGTGGTCTTCTCCAGCGACGCACGACCCGTGTTCAATCCAAGGACACGACAAGAAAAGCCACGCCAGCCTTGACAGCAACATCCACAATTAAACATGATGGGGCTAATCACTATGCAGCCTCCTCACCGAGGAGAACTTACATGGGGGAGTTTTGTCAGACATAATGAACTCTCCTTGTGTTGTCACGGCGCCGTTGAAGAGGAAGGTTAAACTTGGAGCTGTCTGCGAAGACGTCCCTCAGCGGCGGCGGCGGCTTTCTGACTGGGAATCAGAAAAAAAGTGAGGCTTCTAGGCCACACAACGATGAAGAGGAGGAGGAGGAGGAGGCAGAGGTGGTGGGGGTCGGTTCAAGTCGAAAGAATATGACACGACATAATGGGCGATAATTGATTCGGCTGGTGAGGACGGTGTAACGTGAGAGGATAAAAACAGCTCCGCGGCGCGGCTTAATGCGAGCTGATGGAGCCAACGCCGCCTGTCACACGGCATCTCGTCACGCCAAGATTCTGAAGACGCACATCATCAAATCGGCCTCAGTCCAGACACAAAAGCCCCCACCACCACCCCCACCCCTAAGAATGGCTTTGATCAGCAACCGGTCAAGGAAAAAGAGGGAGCACATAGGGCAAGGACGAGGGGGGTGGCGGGGAGACTTGGCGGGAAGAAGATGGAGAGAAAACAAGCATCCTCCGAGCGACCCTGAGATATCTCAGACAGGGGGGGGGGGCATGGATGAACAACCGGGGTGCATAAAGCGTTATAAGCTACGAATCTTAACCTCATCCAGTCCAAGGATAAACTAGAACCAATGCAATCACAGACTGCAACATCCCGCGACACCCCTAAATTCACCCTGACTTAACTGCATAGGTCAAAGACCAAAGCTAGTGTTCTGACCTACTGTCATTGATCAAAGCACTAGCTTTGATCTATGGTCTTACTCGCACTGGCCTTCTCCCGCATCTTTCTATCTTATCCAGTGTACAAAAGTTAAAATTTGACCTTGACCTATTTTTCTCGAGGTCAAGGTCATTATCTCATTTTTATCCCCTTTGCTGGCCGAGTAATGTGCTTTTTGTTTCATCATTCTATCTGTAACGGTTCCAAAGATATTTGGTGGACAAACGAACGAACGGACAGATGGACAAACGCTGACAATTCCATTACATCACCGCTTTGAAGCGGGATCTAAGAACAGATGAGTTTTACTTCCAAAAACGACTGAAAATCAATTCTTTTCATTTCATTTGTTAGGGAAAAAAAAAAAAAAAAAAAGACTCCTCCGCAGGTGTGCGTGAGGATCGGCGTGGACGCCTCTCAGAACTGGAAGTGGCGTTAAGTGGGAGGATGAGAGCGCCTGAAGAGGTTTATTATGTCGCCAAACAGAAGGAGACAATCAAACCATCCGTCCTCTCCTGCAGCAGCCGACACGCTCACCTTCTCCAAATTAAAAGGCTGGTGAATGCAAACAGTGTGCAAACACACACACACACACACACCTCACACACACACTGCGTGTTGGAAACGACTGGTGGGAGATCAAATACTTCAAAAAGATGTTTAAGAGAAGCACAGAGGTACACACACTGCAGGGTCGGATGTGTTACCGAGGAGCAGGGGGAGGAAAGAGGGAGGCTGAGATGGGGAGAAAGGGAGCGATGGCAAGTTAAAAAAAATGGGTGGGGGGGGCAATGAAAGCTGCAGGCTGGAGACAGTAGGGAGAGGAGAGGAAGACAGGAAGGACGACTAAGTGAGAAAATGCTAATCAGAGGCTGCGGAGCAAAGTGAAAAGAGAGGAAGAACGTGAGAGACGACTATAGGGAGCGCTGGAAGAGAATCTGAAGAGCAGAACAAAGCTGACAATGAAATTTTTTTTTAAAAAAATTTAAAAAGAAGTGTGGCGGGTGGGAGGGTGGAGGAAATGGCATCGTATGAGAGGCGGCGGGCGGGCACGCATCACACGGGCTTAAAGGTAAAAAAAAAAAAAAGGGACGCCTGCTTCCTCATACGTCCTTCAAAAGTTGATGCGACTGCAGACATCACAGCACAATATGTTCCCATAATGCACCTGTAGGAGACACAGGAAATGAAATGAAGATGAAGGGGAGGCGTCCAGAGAGGTAAGAAAAGAGATTGACCATAGCGAAGAAGAGGTAGCATCTCCGCTAAGATGTCCTCAACCATCAGCTGGAGGCTCCGTAAACTCCAGGGGGGGGGGGGGTACCTCAGAGGAAGGGAGGGATTGGGGGGGGGTCCATTATCATCGACCGCAACCTCATCATTCCCCCCCCCCCATCTTCCCTGCACAACACATCCCTCAGCCTCCACAACGACAGCACACACAAACACACTCCCATGCAGCACAATCACTACCCCCCTCCTCCCCTCATGAATATTCATCTACCTCATTAACACTCAAGTGGGGAGACGCAGCATATTGCATGAGACTCCCTTTACTGGGAGAGAGTCGTGGAGAAGAAGAGACGGGACACATGGCCACTTCCTTTTCACTTCCGGCAAACTTTGTGTTTGTGGACCGGATTTTGGGAAGGGGCGGAGAGGGGGGGGGTGTCCAATATTGTCCTATATTGTTTCAGGTGTTGCTACGCAGCATCAGCACCAGAGATGGCACAGTGGGGGTGGGATTACAGAGCAATTTCACCTCCGACCAACAAAAGCCTTGAAACAACCGCAATTTCTCCACTAATGTCAACTGTTGTGGATACGTGTGAACACACCTCCAAAGAACCCCATGACGTTCACGTGTGTGTGTGTGTGTGTGTGTCCTCCCCCATCTTTGTTGGAGAACAAAACGCACACCCATGCAGGTGAACACAACCAGACGCCGTCAGCCTTCAGTCACACCGTTTTCTCTCTGAACCACTCGCCAACAAGCAGACGAGAACGGATACGACCACACATAGGAGGGATTACTTTCTCTTTATGTTGTAATGCCAGCGAATCTCCAATGGGGGTGGTTGGGGGGGGGGTGGCAACTCCCATCCTGCAGCTGTGTCCTCAGAGACACTTTGGGATGTGGAGAAGCAGCAGATTCTGTTTCCAAGACTTATTTTTGTTCCTCTTTTGGCAGCAGAAAACAGCTAGCTGCTCTAAAACGAAGAGGCGACGCAAAGTCAGGCAATGACCCCCACCCCACCCAAAAAAAACAAAAAAAATTTACCCCACCGGAGTCATGCTGGACTTTTTTTTTTTTTTTAAAAGGACGTTGATGGAACCTGAAGTATAATTGCACCACGTCTCTGGAAATCAATACGGCTGCTAACATCGGGGGCCGACACCGAAGCGAATTCATATTCCAGCTTCTATACACGGTTTCTATAAAATAAAAAATAAAAAAAATAAAAAATACCCTTCAATTTCAGAGCAATATGAACTATTGATTCAACAGCCACGAGTCTTACTCCCTTCATCGCCGCCTGTCCTCGTTCTTTTCCACTCCCCTTCAAGTCTTTGCAAAAAAGGAGAGAGAAAATGCTTAACATACGGAGGGTGAGGAGGTGCGGAATAGCCGTTACCTTATACCATTTTGGGTCAAGCAGAAGATACCTGATCTATTGGCGACGTGAACACCCACCCGTCAACTCTTCCTCTAAACGTAAATTTCAATTTCAACGCCTCTATTCGACCGTTACGTCATGAATGCTGACACTTTCACCTTGCAAAAATCCCACTTGAAATCAACCGGACGACTCGTGTTGCGGGTCAGTGCATAGACCCAAGGTCAAACGCAATTGGCGCCATCCGCTGCTCCAAAAAAAAACACTTTCCGATCAACCGCTTCAACAACTTAAATCAGTCTGTAGCTAATCAATGAACTACCCATAACACCGGTTAAGTACTTTATTGACTAGAGCATTACCAACGACGGGTGAACCAGTCTCTCCGTCCACCTCCGTGTTCCAATTCTTCAAGAACAAACAAAAGAAAAAGTTCAGCTGACATATTTACATTGACTTGTTTTTGCTCATACATGTTCCATGAAAGACAAACTGGAACCAGTTGAATTTCCAAGCGAAAACACAATGATCCATAGCGCCGCAAGTTTGCACGAGTCCAATTAATCAACTTCTCCAACTCCATTATTATCATCGCTGTTATATCGATCGGCGCATTATTAAATCAAGACGTTAAATGATCTGTGGCAACGAACTGAATGTTTCATGCGACACATTAATAACAGAGAATTGAAAGGCGTTATAAATATAGGGTGTAATTTGTGTGCCGATCTGTGTGAGTAATGGAGCTCTGCAAGACATCGTGCACGTAGGCGACGGTAATGATGTCAGTTAACATATAAAGACTTCGATAGGAACTATGTCCAGTAGAATCCTAGAGGGGCCTACACACTAAAATTTCATTGTACATCTCAGAAGGATTTATCACCTTGATTCCCTGATTTCTGGAAATGTCAAATCAGGAAATGTTTGGGCTTGGGCAGAGCTGGAACTGGTAATCTGATCATTGGGGTTGGATTTTGTTTACTGGGTTTAAATGCCAGATAATATCAGATGACACTTCCAACCAGCCCTGTTGTCATTAATTCATATTCAGATGGCTTCCTAAGGTCACAAGTTGTGCTCAGCACCCTGGCAGAGACAAGAGACCTGACTGGCTCGAATTCCAAAAAAAAAATCAGCGCGCATGCATGATTTAAATACATCTAAATGGCAGATGGCGAGGGCGCCGGCTCGTGTCTGACTGCTACGACCGAAGCGGCGATGAAAGGGAGGAAGAGGATGCATGTCAGAGCGAGGCACGACCGGGCTTGTATTCCAGATTACCTCCCCTCTTAAAAACATTCACTTCATCTGCGTCACTCAAGTCGTTATTGGAAAACAGCAAAAGGTAGAGAAAACCATTCGTGTACATCCGTCACACGCTGACACACACACACACACACACACACACACACACGCAGAAAATACATTTCATCCGCCACATATGAAACAGCCAATAGCACTGGCAGGCATTTGCGACCCCAATCCATATTTCAATTTCCCTCCTCTCATGCAAACTAATTCAATACTTGTTGCCTTCCCCTCACAGGCGATCAGCAATGTGAGAAATGAGCTTCTTCTCTTGCTGCATTTATAAAAAGGCCCAATCAGAGGAATTTTTGAGTGGGCTCCTGCTCACATCAATTATGTCTTCATAGGTCCGCAGATTCCTGCAAGTTGCATTAGAGGATGGGAAATAAAAGATCTGGCGCTTGTTGTTTTCCAAATTCAACCCACATTATCTACATTTAAACCCAACATCACGCGGTGTCACCGCTGACGTCAACACTCCGCAATCCAGGCCAGAATCAGCGATAGTATTAATATCGGATTTGACTCATACAGTGAATATCATCTTAAAACAAAAACCATATATCCACACACACACACCCCCGACCCCCACCGAGTGATGTGTGAACTTGAAAAAGTCCCACACAAAGCCAGAAATAGAAGCTGTAAGGCCGTCACGTCATCAGGCAACACTTTCTGATCAATCGCCACAGCTCAGGAGACCGATCGGCCACAGCGACGCTCACAGTTCAAGGAAATTGACATTCTCTTAATCAAGCTCATTAGTGGAGGGAAAACTACCATCAAATGTCATTCATGTCGAGGATTTACGATGAAAATCTGAAAAGTGGATTGTTTCTAATGACTTTAATCTCACTATCATTTGACGCACAAGTCGCTATAGATTTTACAGCCGGGTGAACCAGAGGAGACGAACACGTCTGGACAGATCCATAAAATAAAGCGTACATCCGAACAATAGGCCGCAAATAAAGCACATGATCAGCGGGACGCCTGGGAGTCAAACTGAGGGATGCACAAACACCTTGAGAAATATTGACATAATTTTTCTCCTATTCGTTTGTTGCATCTTGTAAATGATGTCAGATTCATCAAAAGGTCAATTTCCTAGGTAGAGATTTCAACCTCCACCCCTCGTAACTCGTTACGGACGGCGAAAAAGTCCAAAAGTGACAAGTGCTAGAAAATTATGGGATCCGGCTTAAAAACGAGGATGGGGATTGGGTCTTACTTCAGGTTGAAGATCAGTCAGCGCTGCACACCATCCTCCGCCATGTAAAGGCAGAGATGAGCAGGTAATAGCGACAAATTTAGAGGCTTAAACGGCGACAGCTTTACGACGCCTGAGCGTCCTCTATGACTTCATTCCTGTCAGATTCTATTAGCTCGGTCTGCACCATGTGTTTCCATTGGCTCTCGTCCTATTCCCCACAGTTACGGGAGCGCCTCCCGTAAATAAACCAAATAGCTGCATCTTGCAGTGTATGAGGGAGGTGTGTGTGTGTGTGTGTGTGTGTGTGTGTGTGTGTGTAAAGAACATCTAACAGAGTGGTGGAACAGTATATTATATACGGCGTGGAGCTGGACGGACTTAACCGACTGGAGGGAGGGCTTGACACCCGTCAGCGTAGGGGTAGAAATTTGACTCGTGTTTAAGGAGAATGCCACCAGCCGTGCAAGACAAGCATTTCAAGATCAAGTGGTCTCGCACACACACACGCACTCTCTCTCTACACAAAAGAGGGTGTGTGTCGCTGCCAGCTGCTAGGAAGTGTAAGGAAATGCCACCTGTCTAATATCTGCTTTTAAGCTCAGCTCTATAAAACTGAGCATCTGGTCGGTGCCCTCCAAACTAATCTTGTTAACAGAATGCATGCCCATGTTCCTCTCATATAGAATTTATTTGGGTGGTGTACCCAATTGGGTTTTCCCTTCCAAAAAACACAATTTAGTGCTTATTAATTCAACCAATCAGGCCTTGTAAATGTAAAACAGTTGTGCCACCAGCTTCTCCATTGCCAGATGTCCTCTGGATGTTTTTTATAAAGGAACACACTCTGCTTCGCTCCGAATAACAATTTACTTTTGTTGTCCACTAAATGTACCCGGACTCGTTTGAAAGTCCCAGCCTCTTCTTCTTTTATAAATCAAATGCCCCCAGGAGTAAAATTAAATGGAATCATAAATTTTTTGTGACAATTATTAAATTGCAATGCTTGACATGCTGCAGCAGAATTCGCTTTTTATGGCTCAAAGACTGCCTTCTTGCAGACATAAAAATACTCAACTGTAATTTAGTCTGCTGAAAGAAAAGCTGGTGATATTGTTCCGTCGATGAAATGACATTCAGCTCCTTTGAAAGAATAATATGCAGAAACAAACAGTATTTATTGAACAATTCTATATTTGAAATGCTGTAAAATATTGACATGACTGCGTCAGAGTTTTGCATGTACTTTGTTTTATGTAATCTTCCTTTTCAGACAGAAAACATTTCAACAGAAACTTTAAATGTAACATGAAAACATGAGCAATGATAATTAAAATGAAGCAAAAATAACGTGGAAGTTATATTTGAATCAAAAAACTTTTTCTCAACTCCCACACACCTCCCTATGCATGCAAACACTTTCAGCAAAGCTGAAGCATTAATCTCAACACTAAATGCAACTGCAGCATCAGAAGTATAATCAACCATACTGCTTTTTTGCCAATAAAAAAGTATGGGTAAAGTAGTTTTAAAATATATGCTTCGTTAGATTTCATTATTTAGTCCTTCAATTTGATAATTGCCTCATTTGTGAATTGATGCGTTTCAATTTCTTGTTACTTTTCTCAATTTGTGGATCAGTCAATTTTCTGATCTTGTCATTTTCATTCAAACAAATCCAGGCACACAAATTCTCATTTGGCAGAAAACACATTGGCAATTAAATTATTTCTGATTAGCAGAAAATAAGTTTAGTGCATTCCTCTTAATTGCTTTAGTAAACACTTTATGGGTTTTTTCCCCCCGCTCTTATCTTATTCATACTCGAACTGGTTATAATTAATTCAGCAAACTATAAACTGTAAGATGATTGATAAAATCATTGGGTTCAAACTACTTCCAGCTGACCTGCGCTGCACGTGGAAGCGTTCTCACAATTTGGCAGGATACTGGCTTCGGCTACCATCCCGCTTTCCTCTACGAAGCTCATTATTATGCAAGACTCGCTTGAACCTATAACCCCTATACTTTTTTTTTCTGTGCCATACATATGCGCACACTAAACCTCGTAAAGACGTACAATAACAAAAAGCCCCGAAAAACACCCGAATCATTTAAATGTCACGAAAAACAAACCAGTATTTTACTCCATTGCTAACATTAGCCAGCTAGCGAGGCATATTTTCGTCCGGAAAAAGTGCTTCCAGCGTCAATTCAAGCCAAAATTTGTGTTATTCGGGGGGGAATAGCAAACCCTACACGCGATTAAAAAAAATGTAAAAAATGACGAATGAATTACGTAACTTCGAAACTCACCTTTAATTCGCTGTTTCGAGAAAGCTAAATTGAATTATAACGGGCGCTGTCACTGCACTTCCGGGTTAGGCCGTGACGTAGGCAGCAGCTAGCCACGCGGGGATTGTTTTGGTTTTGTGTGTCACCCTTAAAAACCCGATTTTCCCGTAATCAAAAACATAATAACAAAAAATTACACGTGTAGAGACAGAAGACACGAATAAGATTGTGAAATAATAGATTTTTATATTTTTCAATTAAGAAAACATGTAGATTTTAAAGTTAATACGTTAATTGGATGAGGTAGAAACACCTTGACCTTGGAAATCTGCTCTGACAGTGTGATCATACATCTATTTTTAACCTCCCACATTTGTGGGCTTGGTGTTGAAAAGTCATTGGTTGTGCATGCCAGGATGTTTTTATTTTGATGATCAGTTATTAATTTTTAGAAAAATATCATTAAATAACAGAATGAAAGTGGAATAGCAAGCCAGAATCATCATCCATACCCTGATCCGCCAGAATCAACTCATCATTAACCCCAACATGATTTTAAATTAGTAGGAGAGACATCTTAACAAATAAACATGGGTGATTACATAACTTCCTGCTGCTCTTGCCAGTGGAGGTAATAAACACATCTCTTTATTTAACAGGATTTAATGTAATGCTCACTGGCGGTCCACACACTTTGATTGCTTTAATTTCATTTTCAAGTTTACTCTCATTTAAGTGTAGTCATATATGAGATAAAAATTTATTGTCTACTGGGAGAAAATTTCAGCTATAAAAAGAGATAGACCGGACAGCAGTGGTGGAAAAAAATTAAACCAATACCTCTTTAAAATGAAAGAGCATATTGATCATTTTCAAATTAAAGATGTAGTTAAAATATCAGAAGTGAATTAACCTATTGATTATGCAGCAGATTGCCCTCAGTCACATTTAACTTATGAATGCAATTTGATGAATTTTGCTGTTACAGCTAATGCAGGTTATAAGATTCATTATGCAGATTAATCTGGAGCCATACAACACGTTTTAATTTCATGTCTTATTATGTATGACATTTTGCTCTGAAATGCATGAGAGTAGATGTATGAGGCATGAGAGAATATAAAATCACAGTTAAAGTTAACTTATTACTACTTACTTTCCACAGTTTCTTAAAGTCAGACAGTTTTAAAGGAACAGTTCACTCAAAAAATTAAAATGGTGTCATTATTTTCTCATCCCCACACTACGAACAAACAAATGTAATGCAGACCTACATGCAAAATAATTTTCTGATGATTATAAAACAAAGCGATAAATGTTTCTAAGGGTATCCAGTTCAAGTATTTCGAGTAAGTTTGAACAAAGCTATACAAACAACACACTAAAATCCAACAACAGCGTATCCATGACCTGAAATTCATCATGCTGTGCCTACTTTCGATTAGGAGCTGTTTGATGTGTGTTTCATGGCACATTTTCAGGCTCACACCACTTAATGCTGCATTTTATCTCAGAAACACGCTGAATACACACATAAATATTTGCCATGCATGAAGATGGTGTAAATGGTGCCTCTGGAAAGTGGGTCGTCACACCACAATGTAAACAGTACATATGAGAGTAGTGGGGGTTGTGCTGGATTTCTTTGAAATGTGGTCCGTTAGTGAATATAATTTACAAGGCAATCTTTGAAATTAAGTCTATCAAAGTCAAACATTGGAGACAGATGAAGAATACAACTCCTGCAGCTGTTCTTTCTGTGTTCCAACACGTCTGTGATTCTACTATTTTTCTTCAAATCAAAAACAAATTGTAATAGTCATTTTTTGTCTACGATTATAGCTGCTTCTTTTTTGTAATCTGATTACTTGATCCCAATCATATTTGATCCATTACTACCAAACGCTTTGCCGATTGATGCAACGAGCAATTAAAACTACATTGAACAATACTAGACGTGAACTGTTTTCTGCAACGATTTACTGCAAACGATGATGTGAGAGGAAACGATGTGCTGTAATGTGATTATCAAGTTGATGCCAGCGTTTAAATTGGCTGTGAAAAGAATGGTGTGCAGCCTTGTTTATGCGGCAGATCTAAGTAGGCAGTGTTGCTGATCCTAAGTCGCCTCATGTGGGTAGCTGCTGTATGTTGGCACATGTCACGAGGTTGTGAGAGTATCGTAATATGATTTCCCTCTTTTGAAGATTTTTCAATCCCATTCATCCAACTTCAACAAAAAGCACTCTGGGATGCGCCGCCGATCTGCTGTGATGCTGATCCAAAAGGTTGCCTGGTGGGATATTCAAGTGTAAGGCGAAGCAAATTACAAAGAAAAACAAAGAATGAAAAGGAATCTGGCAATTGTGTAAAGGGAAGAAAAAGTTGTTATGACACCTGGATATTTTTATCTCCCCGTAATATTTGAGGAGCTTTTTGCCGCAGGAATGAAGCTCGTAAGATCTTTTCACAGGTGGAATTTTTCTCCTTTTGTTGCTTGAACTGTGTCCCTGCAATTTTGAACAAAGTTGTCTGCATGTGTATCACTGCTGACATTCTGTATTGCTTCTCTAGTGTTGGGGAAAAAATACTCCAAACCTTTACTCAACTTGTTGTTGCACAACGTACAACACACCCCTCCTCCGTGATGCCGCGTATCCTCGGCTAGTGGGATGTTTCGGAACATGAAATTGCATTACGATGTGACAACCCCAGATTACTCCACAGGTCTGGCACCGCGTTCGGCCGCCGCTCGGCTCCCGACTTTAATGCAATTATGAATAAATAAGCGTGTGGTTGTGAAGAAGACCGGGGCCCTATGGGGACAAGTTGAAAGAAAATAGAGGAAGTTTAATTAAAGCTCCAAACTGCACTCCCACATGCAGATGCACACACACACACACACACACACACACACACACGGTAATATAGGCAAACAAATAAATAGCAATTACATGAGCATGTGTACGTGCATTTCACCGCCTCTTTGTGTGTGTGCATGTGTGTGTGTGTGTGTGCCTCTTTCTACAATGATACAAAAGTACTTGCGTGCATGTAGTGTATGTGTGTGTAAACAGTAGTGTGTGTGTGTGTGTGTGTGTGTAATTCCACGTTGCATTCAGGTGAAGTCCTGCAGATTTCCACCACACGTGGGATTTAATGTGACCCATCCTGATGAAGACAGAAAAGAAGAGGAAGGCTGTTTTGGGGGGGTTTTTTTGTTGGTTTTTATTAATTCTTCCATCATTTCCACTCCAGGAACACGACTATCACACGACTCTACACGGGTGTAACACACACAATCCAGTGTTTGCAGCTCGTTTTTTGTTGCATTATTTCCTGTACAATGACTGAACTGCCAGCCTCCTTATAATTACCGCGCAGGCAAAAGCACAGCCAGTCAAAGGCTGATGAGGGAGTATTGAATTTGCACTTCAATTAGAGTGCTTATAAAGCGTGGATTACACAAGGACTCCAGGGTCACAGCTCTCACTCAATTACCACGGTGCACGACGGTACGAGGGACGGACAGGAGGGGCGGACGGCGAAGGTGTCGGCGCAAAAATAGCACGAAAAAAACAAAACCATTTGCATCCACACAAAGGTAAAAACAGGGATTAAATGTGCAGAAACAGCTGCTGGAGATCCGGCTGTGGGTGACCCGGGTTTGCCTCTGGCCCTGGATTCAATAAGAACGTCTGAATGTGTGCAGCCGTCTGAGTTAGACGTCCACAGGAGCGCCACAGCGTTTGTAAATGCATACATTCATTTACATTTCCTGTGTAGTTTAAGCAAATTTTAAAGTGGAGGAGACTTAACACACACAAAAAAAAAAAATGTGTTCAAAAAAACCCAACAACAACAACAACAACATGTCTGAGTCCCTGAGTTAACTCTCAGATGGATTATTGAGCCAATGAGTGGAAATCACCGGCCATTTAGAGTGGATTTGTCTGCGAGGCGGCGATAAATGACAGCTGGTTTGTCTGTGGCTTAGCTTCTCCATTCCGAGAAGGAGATGCTTGAAGGACATACTTTCAGAGTAAACAGGCAAAATAGCGAGGAAGTGGAGGGGGGAGGTGGGGGGTAAAGATGAGGAAAATTTGAATTTTATTGCTTGGCTGTACTTATAAAGACAATACCAGATGATGTGAATGTGACGAATGCTAATTGCTACAGAGATTTATGATGGGGTTCTGCCGCTTTCCGGGGCGCTTTCCGACACAAGGAGGCCGCGAAGACGCAGATACCTGAGCAGGACTTGACAGTGTAATAAAGTTGTAGCTGGCAAGTTCCATGAATGTGACGTTCGCACTAATTGGGTACGTGGATGAACAAATAAAGGACGAGCGAATATCTCGCCGCAGAAAAAGATTTTTATATGCGCGCGTAACTTTAATCTCCCAGGCTTCTGCAATTTTCTGTCTGTTTAGATCATCTCCCTCTCTCCTGTGTTCCCTCTCTCTCTCATTGCTACTGTCAACAAAGAGTGTGCAGGCTTCCCACAGGCCCTAAAGGAATCTCTCACACTGCACTCACATAATCACTTCAGACCCGGCTGTTTAGGCCGACATCTCCGCTGGGACTTACCAGCCGTTTGCTGCAGGCCAAATCAGACTGCTGAGTAAAGAAAATAAAAATAAAAAATCAACCGCAACATGAAACAAAGAAGTCAGCGCGACCATCAAGGACTCATCCTCCGGCGCTCACTGATTTGGCGCCCGAATGGCGAAGTGTGGAGTTGCGCGTGGGTCGGCCCGGTCGAGCGTGATGCGAGTCGCCGCCGTGAGACGGGTTTAAACCCCCATCATCCTTCTCCAAAAGACCAAATGGGATCCAGAGCTTCATCTACTTATAACAAAGGCGCTGCATTTAATGACATGTTTAATGACTCCTTACACTGGCAAATAGACTTTATTTGAAATCTCCAGCTCTCTAAGAAAGAAGCGTTTTCTCCTCCAATTAGAGGCAGCCTTTGGAAGACAGACTCGCTGTTTTCAAAGTTAGAGGAAGGGAGAAGAAAATCGGCACTTTGTCCCTCACTAATGTCAGACTTGAACAGGCAGGAAATGCATTAAATTAAATAGGTGGGGAAGTATTTCTACCGACGGAAGGCACTAACCGAAGCCTCATGAGAGCTGACGGCTCGTAAGAGAGTCTTATGAACTGGATGGCTTTTATGGACTGGGTGTGTTTGAATCACTTTTTCCTCTGCGTTTTATATACGGTCGGTTTTATTTTAGTTTGATTAATGCATTTGGTTAAGAATCAACGCTTTTGTTATGCAGATGTGCTGCTCCAAATTAGGCAAATTGTGGTGTGGGAAGAAACACATCCTCACTCGGAGCATAGTGTGTCAAATTGGTGAAACAAATTGTTCAAATCTTAATTAAGAACTACAAAATAAAAGACACTTGGTGGTTGTTTTTACTCGGACTGACCGATTCCAAACGGATCGTTTCCCTCTAGCGCGGAATAGCAGCAGCAGACACAACCGCACAGCAGGATTTGATGGTGGTCACGGTTTGACCTTCAAGATGTGGAGGTCACCAACACCCGGGACAAACTAACGTCCGACACATGCAGGAGAAACCAACACGGATGCAAATATTACAAAATGACCAATAAATCAGCTGTCAAAATGACGTAAACATAGATTAAATGATGTATTGACATGTATTTTATCTGCCATTTCCTGTTTTATTTTGTCTTTTATTTGAAGTTTCGCTTTTACATTTTGATGTGTTTGGGTATTTTTAGAAAATTTTCTTATTTTATGATATTTATTGTTATTGATTTTCATTATTATTCAGCCTTTTGCTTTTGTTGGACTCCGTTTGACTCCAGTATTGTTATTTGACTTTATTAAACCATCAGACTGCATCCGCCATAGTTCTGCCCCTTTGGGTCCTCATTCCCTCTTAAACCTGAAACGTTGCCGGCCCAACCTGAAGCATTATGGGTAAATTAAAACGTTCAGACTTGAAGACTGGAGGAGCTGCACCTTCATTAGGAACAAATATCAACCCAGTGCATAAATTCAACACGTTTTTACTGCAGCCCTGATTTGATTAGCCGCGGCGCTAACTCCAACTATGTAAAAGCACTTCAGACAAATATGGGAAACATCTTTGCAGATAAATATGATATAAATTCAGCTGTGAAATGAACTGCTTTGTCATATGCTGGCAAGAAAACAAGCATCTGAATGGGTGTGTAAATCACACACTCCACTTAATTCACCAGGAGCAAAAGAGAGCGTGCTACTTTTAGCCCGTATGTGTGAAGAGCCTGTTAAACACTAACATGAATCACGCTGCACAACCTGTACACTTAGCATAATGCAACTTTCATTTAATCTATGCTCTCTGGTAAACGCACACAACCTCAGATTGAAACCAAAGGACGTAATGCGTTATTTAAGTCGCTGTCTGCAACAGCACACTTTAAATGAAACTGATAAACAGATTTAACCTGACAACATCACGGTCAAACATCTAATAGCAAGAATTGCTGAATGTCTAATAAGTGCCAAAACAGACGAGACAGATTTGACTTCGTTTTGGCTTCAAATCAAGCAAGAAATCATTAAGTATAAAATATGATTCCCTCCAAAATAAAAAATAAATAAAAATTTTAAAAAAACACCCTCATCTGTGCAGTCATTAACTTTAAGTAAATTAGCGTCTGAGACAAAAAGGAAAAGAAAAAGGACACTGGCTGTCTCGCAAGGATTTGACATGTTTGGCTCCGATTCAGCGACGTTCCTCCATCAGTCAGCTTCCAATCCAGAAGACAAACAAGGACATAAAACAAAACGCAAAAAAAAAAAAAAGTCACGGCCTGAAGTACAAACCGAGTCCCGTTTAAACCGCTACATCCCCCCCCGTTTCGGAGCAAATACAAAAGGCGCCACCTGTTGGAGGAAATTTTTCCGCCCAGCGATCAGCAGATGTGTTTTCCTGACACAGCCGGGGCGTGATGACCTCGTGCCACAGGTCGGCACATTTCTCTGCCCTCTATTCCCCCCAAATGAGGCTGCCTGTGGTCATTACGGAGGCAGCATTTTAAAAACAGAGGAAAACAACCAGCGCCGCGGCCATTAAAGGTGCCATCGACTTTTTAATTAAGTCTCATAAAGGGCCTATCAGTGCGAGGGAGGTAATGTACAACGATGTAAAGCCAATCCCGGCCCATTTCTGTGTTCTTTGAGGCTTCAACAGATCCGTTCTCATTTCCCCGCTGCTTGAGCAGGTCTGGGACTGGAACATCTCAGCGCTCTCCGCCCGTCATTTCTTCTCGTGTGCAATAATCCAATTCCGCCGTTTCGTGTGACCTTTTTCCTTGCTTTAAGTTCTGTCCAATACGGAAGATAAAAGGACCGTTAAAAAAGTAGAACTTTAAATAGCTTTGCATGGAAAGCTTTTGGAGTCTGCAAACCTCTACCAGGCCTGAGTGATGCTCTAAAACTACAACTTAAATTTGTGAATTACAAATTTAATAAGTTGTCAAGAAGACCCTACATTCATCTACATCCAATACACAATTGTGTATTTTAGTATTCGTGTCAGCTTTCTGTGTATTAAGTCTGGTTTTTGCTCTTTGCACTCTGCATTTCTTTTTTGTGCACCAATCCTACTTCATGTGCCTTTAATTGCCCCTAGGGGACAAATAAAGTTTTTTGAATTTGAATTCGATGGCATCTTCCGTCTTCCACGCCCAACCCTCCCGCCAAATCCAAGCAACATCCGCTTTCGTGTTCACAGACGGACAAAAAAACAAAACAAAAACGAATCGAGCAGAAGAACACCAGCAGGTCACATGACCCGCCGTTGCCATGACTTCACACGGCTTTATCATCCGGCTCTTGCTTTTCCAAAGCGGCAGAAAGTTTTTTGGGTTTTTTGGGGGATCATCGTCTGCAGCCGATCACTCTCGCCGTTCTCGGGGTGACAGTTTAGTCGCAAATGTGTTAAGTGGAAAAAGCTGGAGTTAGCGACTAGCCGGACAACAAAGCAAAGCAGAATAAGAGCAGAAAAACAGAGCATGAATAATGGACTCGCTGTCGCTCGGTTACCAGAAACATGACTCATATGCTAATGCTCCTGGATGTGTAAAGAGGGAACTATTTTCTAACAGGTTTCCCATTTAAACTTTAAATACGATATTATATCGGCGAGGCATTGTGCTCACGGGTTTGTTTCTGCCGCTCCCAAAGGGAGCAGTTATTGTAAAAAACATCATTCATGGCAGGTTTAGGTCCACAAGAGAAAAAAAAAAAAAGACAAGGCGAAGAAAATTAATTACTAAATAAATTATTAAATATAACGCAGTGATGGGGGAAAAGTTTTTCTAATGAGCAGGAAGCTGAAACTCGGAGCGATGCCAGATCGCCTCGTGAAAAAAAAAAAAACGCTAACGGTTTAGCTTCTCCTGTGTGGATCTGAATGAGTGTCCAAACATCCAGAGATTAGATGCATCCAGACTTTTTTTTTTTTTTTTTTTTTTTTTGTGGTTCCTTGCAACAGTGAGCAAAACCATCTCCAGACGGCTGGAGGGTTTATAACAAAGACACGGATCACAGATGTATATACTGGCTCAATGCTGCGCAAACAAGAAGCGCTAACAGTCGTCTCTGTCCTTTGACATTCAGGCCGTTTGAGTTGAGTGTGAAGCTGTGAGTTAGTGCTGGATGAATGTGTGGGTTTTTTTTTTTTTTTTTTACGTCTTAGAAGACAACTTAAAAAAAAAGTAGATGAACTTGTACTTTTACACTTTCGGTTTATTTTTAAAACCTGCATTAAAGCAAATAGTGCACAGTATATGTGTGTGTTTGCACCATTAAGGCACTGAAAAAGAGAGATCAGGACACAAATGCATGACCTGAATACTTCAGACGGCCACAACACCAAACAGACTTTGAATCCCTCGTCTGGGTTCCTCCTCAGTAGAGGAGTCGTCCGGAGGGGGGGTGATGTTGGAGAACTTTCACTCACCTCACACATGATGGAGCGAAGTCACAGCGACCTCAAATCTCCACTGATCAACTTCTACTAACAGGAATAGCGCCGACCTCCTTGAAAGAAAAGAAAGTCCAACTTTTCCACATGGAAGGCCGCCGCCGCCGCCGCAGCCGCCGCCGCCGCCTCCGCCCCCGGAGAACCGAGTTTGACTTATCGTCAGATTTCTCAGATGCAATTACTTGAATTATGATGTCAACTTAGAGACGTATACGCCACACGCTACACGTTGTAATTGAACATTTCATTCCCGATAATTAAGTGGTGATTTATTGGCAGGCAGCTTGGAAAAACAAGAGAAAAGCCTTCTGGGGCCCAGCTGCCATCGTCATGTTTATCACGTATGTGTAATTACAACCAGATTTTATTTTCTGTCATAATACTCACTATTACTTATTATATAACAAGCAAAAACAGCCCTTATTGATCGCTATACTTAAGCTAAACGTTGCCCGTTTCCTTATGAAAATGCACGTAATGGCCCTTTTTAAATTAAGTTTTTACAGTATGTTCCGCACTATAAGGCACACCTAAAAGCTTTTAAAGTTTTTTTAGTTTTCAAAAACTGACAGTGCACCTTATAATCCAGCGCGCCTCATAGTGCGGGAAATATTGTAATTAAAAGGTGATTTAGGACAAGAGAATGTTCAGATTTATATAAAAACTAAAGAAAACATCCCATGAAATGTTTCATCCCCGTATGCTACATAATGCTACATGCTAATAGCAGCTGAACATGCAGGTTTATTCCATATAAAGGTAGGAGAACCTTCTGCAGTCGACATGTGCTCGGTAAACATTTGCTGACTTGATTCATTCTCTGCGTTCTCGTGTGAATATTTTATTATCCTAATTCTTATGGTTTAACGTGGGATTTGTTCAGGTGGGGCCCCTAAATGACCGGGCCAGATGGAAACCACAGAGAAAATATGTGACTTAATTCAGTTTAATAAATATTACCGTACTCCCCCCCTACCCTGGCTTAGGGAGGAAAAGGCTGGCAGGTGAGGAAAAAGCGAAATACGGAGCTGACAATCACACGGTGTTAGCAGCGCGTTAGCCGTGGCAGCAAGTTTTCGTACGATCGCTCCCTTTTGCGTTACATATCGATGTAGGAAACATCTCCATCTCCAAAACCTCGGTCGTGACTTCTGATCTCGTAGCTTATTAAAAAGTGTCGTTATCCTTTTGAGGAGTACGGTATGGAAATAGATGCAGGGCTTTGTCGAACGCATGCTGATGAGCTCTTTTAACCTCGCCACAGCGTGAAGCGTGCGTCAGGCCTGTGTTTCCATCCCATATTGCTTGTGGAGAAAGAGCACGAAGATGCTTCTCCTTCCTGAACACATTAGGGCTGCTCCAATAATCAAAGGCCTTGACTCTCGTCCAGCACATTATCTTCAAGCAATTCCATAAAGGCAGGAGAAAGGAAAAGTAATAGGGTTGGCAGTAAAAACTCAGCTCAAGAAACTCCAGTATTGGTAAAGTAATGGGGGCCGACGCTGTTGGTAAGCTTCAGTTGTTTGCTTAATTGCAGATTTACGAGCAGCATTGGCTCTCATTTACATATGTAAATTCCGAGCAGACCAACAAGAGCTCTTCTTGGCAGGGCTTTCTTCGCCTGCAGGAGAAAAAAAAGAAGAGTCTGCGAGGGGGGTGGGGGGGGAAGCTGGAGATGCAAACAGATGGAAACGGAAATAGAAAGCGGAGATGGAAAGGAGCAGCAACCGAGGGAGGGGTCGTCTCTATAGCAGAGGTGGTGGATGGATGGATGGATGGATGGATGGATGGATGGATGGATGGATGGATGGATGGATGAAGAGCCCCTCTCTTCACCTGAGCAGCCAGCACCAGCCTCGACTCGTCTGCTGCCGGGTTAAAGCCCAGAGCGCCCCCTGTTGGTTTTGTCTGACACCTGCGCGACTTGGAAGTTCAAGGACTCCGGGAGTCACACTGAGCTCAACTGTGCGCAGATGTTCGCGTACCTGAGACTGTGATCTGCAAGGATTAGCAGCGCAGTGTGTTACTAATTCAAAGAGACAGCTGAGGACGGCGGGAGCAGGTCCCCGGAGCTCCCAGGGAGGAGCCCCCCCCTCTCCACGGGCTAATATCACCGGAAATACCGGAGGAGGAAGAACCCGGTACAACGGAGGAACAAGCCGCTTCTCCCTGTCCCTAAATGAGAGAAATACTTTTTATTCTTTTTTATTTATTTATTTTATTTCTTTGCAGACACACTTGGATCCTCTCTGCTCCGGTGAGACGTCCGTTGACAAACTATTTATTTATTTATTTATTTATTTATTTATTTATTTATTTATTTATTTATTTATTTATTTATTTATGCTGGAGTATCACAGAATAGATAAAAAAAATACTCCCCCCCCCCCTTTTTTTCACCTCATCTCTTCGTGCCCAATTAGGAGAAGCAATTTCTACGCCTGATTATATCAATCAGCGGCAGATATGATATCACATAAAAGAGACTCAACCTATTCCCAATTCATGAATATACATAAAAGGAGTGGGGGGGCGGGGGGGTGATGTGAGGGAAAATTACGCGTTTTACATTTACTGTCCAGAGTGAGTGGAATTGATTTTAGCGTGAAATTGTGCGCCTGGAAAAGGCGCAAAAACGCGAAAGAACTCAAAATCCATACCGTCCCTCTCTGTTTTAACGAGTTACTGGTATAGAATTGATGTGACTTGGCAGCAGAGGGAGGCTGGATGTGTGTGGGGGGTGGGGGGGGGTGTGGAGGAGGGGAGGTGTCGGGTGGGGTGGGGGTCTCCGGTCAATCTCTCTCACCCGTTCCATCTTTTCGCCAAATGCGTGCGCCAGGTGGGACAAAAAAGGAGGGAGAAACGTCAATAAAACGAGTCGCTACATATTCTCCCTCTACTCTGTAGACACACACACACACACACACACACACACACACACACACACACACACACACACACACACACACACACCCATCTCCTTCTGATGATCTTCATGCTGCCCTAATTCAATGATCCTCCGCGGAGGAAGCATCAAAGTGCTACCTATTGTTATAACTGTGTGTGTGTGTGTGTGTGTGTGTGTGTGTGTGTGTGTGTGTGTGTGTGTGTGTGTGTGTGTGTGTGTGTGTGTGTGTGTGTGTGTGTGTGTGTGTGTGTGTGTGTGTGTGTGTGTGTGTGTGTGAGTGTGTGTGTGTTTGCACGTTTGTTTTTCATTTCTCACCGCCTCTTGTTGTTGTTGTTTTTTCGTTTGCATTTTTGGGGCAGAAACCCCCCCATGAGGCGGTTACAGAGGAGCGTAATGTGTTTAAACGTGAAGCGGAAGCGGAGGCGCGTCTCTTCACGTGTGTTTTCATCGTTAAAGTCGTTTTGCACGTCTTGGGGATGAACTTCTGCATCATTCCAAAAAACCAAAAAACCAAAAAAACAAGTGTGGCTCCTGAGTCAGCGCCGGATGGGACTGGAAACCACAAACACATCCAGGTATTTGGAGCTGGACACCCCCCCCCCCACACACACACACACACACTCCTCCCCATCGATGCTCGAGGCTATCCTGGCTTGAGGCTACGTCAGCTGCCGCCCCGCAAAAACCCAAAAATCACATAAACTGCTGACAAATCATTTGCAACGTGGGAAGAAAACGCACCACGCAATAACAGACAAGCCCAGCTTTCTGCTGCATTGATCTTCCACAAGCCCATCAGTGTTACTAGAGTGCAAAGTCATCTCTCTGATGTCTGAAACACACGCGTGTTTTCTCCACATTCAGCACCGCGGACAGCTCCGTGCGTCACTCAGCATCCAAAGAGCGTCAGAATTCTGCTTTGGTGCGAATTTCTGGTGTCACAGTTTGAGGCTGAGTGTGTTGCCCTTCCTGCAGACATTCTACCGCTCTTTGAACACCTAAACACACACACACACACACACACACACACACACACACACACACACACACACACACACACACACACTAAAATCCAAATCAATAATCCAATATGTTCAGTTAGAGATAACAGATGATCAGAGGATCAGCATTACGCGGCGCCAAGAGGCGCATCCAACGCGCCCGGCTCGCACATTTTTTAAGTTGAGAGAGAGAAGGGGCCCCCGCCAAAAAAAACAAAAAAAAGAGCATCTCTGGGGGCTGCCAATCACCTCCAGTGATGATAATAGTAGAGACAAATGAAGGCAATAACCGGGAATGCGATTAGGCCTCTTATAAAAGAGTAAACGAGAGAGATTTGGGACATTTATCTTCTCCGCTACGGCGCGAATATGGCAGCGCGATGACAGCGAAGTGTGAGATCGTTTTTAATGGGCCGGATTCCAGCTGACATCACCGGGTTTCTTCTGGAGCATGTGCCCGTTAAATGTGTTTACTTACGTCTCCGTGAGGTCCGCGCCGCCTGTCTGACGCGTAAAGGGATCAGAACGCACACCTGTGACACCTGTGACACCTGTGACGACACCACAACCGAGCGGTGTGATCGCATAGCTTTCCATTTAAGTTAATACGGGATGTAGGAGCAATAATTCACCATGAATTCATGTTTTTAGTCTTTCTTTTACGCGTAGTTTAAATTGTCCTCAAGCGGTTTAAAAAGTCACCAATAAATACGCGCGTTACGCGTGAGCTGCGTAATAATATTTTTTTTAAAAACAAAAACGCGCTTTCTGCTTTAGGTCATCAGGGAAGGAAAAACATGTAATTTCAGAAAGGACAAAGCTTTGTCAACACATAACCGGGGTCATCAAACGGAACAACTGCACATCTATTAGGACTAATCATCGGGAATAGATCGACACCGGCGTCCAGGGAGGGTTGAGATTAAACCCAGCGGGCGGCAGAGGCGACTAATGTGTGGAAGTGGAGCTAATATGCGGACAAAAACAAAGCAGAAGCGACGTTATTTGCGCACTGATCGCTCGGTCGTCTCTTTACGTGACCGGTGAGGCGTTCAGCTGATAAATAACCGCCTCTGCAGTTTGCATGAAGTCCAGGACTCCAAGGTGGTTAATTTCTTTTAATTTCCGGTCGCGTTGCGCCAAAGGTCACCGGTTCAAATGGTCTTGCGCAGATTTCTGGTGTCACTTTGGATTTTAAATTTAAAAAAAAAAAACCCCAAACATGTTTCGTTTCAGGGGAAAATAAAGGACAGATTTAGTTGTTTCCTGTGTTTGTATTTGACTCATAAAGCATCCAGTTACTGCTGCTGCTGTGATGTTGGCTCTAATGATGGATCAGCAACCCCCTTCTTCCCCCTTCTCCACCCACACACACACACACACACACACACACACACTTTTGTCCTTTTGCTTTCATTGTTTGTCTGCACTTTAAAAAAGAACGTTAAATCTGACATCAATCTGATTATCGTTACAGTGGGGGTGTAATGATATTATGGGACAGACACCGCCGCTCGCTCCCCTTCAGACGGGGGCCAGTAGGCCTAATTGGGTACATACCGCCTAATCAGACCGGCTGGATTGTCTTGTTTCACATTTTATCCCCATCCTTGTATCAATTTTCAACTAAATTAGCCTGTTCCACCAGAGATGTAGGAGACTTAGCGGGGGGGGGGGGTGCTAACAGTGGATTCTGTGCAGCATTTCCCACCAAAATAGTGTCACATGATCAGAGATGTCCCGCCCACTTATAAGCAAGGCTCTCAGTGATGGGCGGTTCAGTTCCAGGGGCGACGCCCCAGCTTTTGAGGCCCCAGGTGGTCCCCTCTCCAAACCTTGCCCACATTTAGACTCAAAATTTTCACTTTATCATAAAGCCAGTAAATAAATTTAAGACGAGAAAGCTAAATTATGCTTTTAATGATTGTTCAAAGCGAACGCAGCAAGATCAGGAGACACCAGTCTACAATATTAATGTAACAGGAAGCAGCAGCAGCCGGAAATTATTTTTCTTCGAAATAAAAAGTTTCAGATGTTTGGGTTTTTTTTGCATTTAACTGCAAACAGCTTTGGAAAAAAGGTTTAGAAAACTTTCCAGAATTAATCCCTTTTCAGAATATTGGATACATTTCATCCTGATGGGTTTTTTTTCTTTTTTTAAAATCTGCATTTCCAAACCCGCTCTGCCATCAATTATCCACACAAATGTTGGGTTCATGTGAGTCCACCAACCAACTCCCTTGACACGTGTCTTTGGGGAAACAGTCTTCCATCATTGTTTCCTCTTTTTATACCACTTAGCTGCTAATGAGTCTCTAATAAAAGAAGAATGACACCCAAAAAAAACCCAAAATAAGAACAGAGATTTTCTCAGGCCTGTGATCTGCTCTCCAATCGACACCAACGCGTCGCCACGACCTCCAAACCCATCGCCTTTCATGCAAAAATAAACACACACAATAAATCAGGTGAATCCTTCCAGCTTTCATTTCCAACCCGATTTAATCGCAATTGCATCAAAGCATGAAACTCTTTTCCTAATTTGTCTTTGGTGTGTTTCTCTCTGCAGGCTGCCCACGCTTGGGTTTGGGGGTTTTTTTGTTTTTTTTAATCGCACGACTGCAGACTGAAGACGGCAGCGGTTGTAGAACGCCACAGGCGGTGGAGTCACAATCTTTGATCACAGTGTTCTGAAACTTAAGTGCTCCTCATTTTTGCTGGAAAACACCATAAAAGCACCTAAAAGAGAGGAAAAGGAATAAAAGCGCTGATGCGCCTGAGCCCTGATGATGAGGAGGAAGGAAAAGTTGTCTTGGCTTGTGGGCAGATGCCGGTCACCGTGCCAGCTGGTTGGGGGCCGGTGGGCCCACCTGTCTCTGGCTCTCCCCCCCATACCCCCTGTCTCCCTCTACTCTACATGTGGAGAAAGCGACAGATGGAGTCCGAAGGTCCGGCTCCGTTCCCAGCTGTGCTCCTCCAGCCCGTCCAGCTCCATCCCCGCCCCGGCCAGAGGCAGCGTTCCAAGGGAACATGGCGCCCGGCCCCTCCACCGCCACCACCAGGGTCAATTGTTTACAGAGCGGGGTCGCCCCCGTTTTTGCCGCGTTCCACTCCAAACGTTTTGCTACCTCCGCGTGGACGCGTGCAACCACTGCAGCCCTGCTTGGAAGTCGTGAAACGTCTTCATCCAGGCTATCCGTGAGCGACGGCGGTTTAAAACAAGACCGGAGACTTCATCTTGTGTGTCAGGAAGAGAGTATGATGGATCGCCGGGGTCAAAGGGTCACGCCAAAACTTCTAAGGACCCGAAATCCATCACGGTTTGGCTCCGCGACCTTTACGTCACTCGGTTCTGTGATAAATCAATGCATGAGGTCTCGGAGGCAGCCCGGAGAGCTCATTAGGGATCTTTCAAGGAGCGAGCCACCCACACCAGTTGTTCCGCCGGACCTCCTATTAACCTCCTGCTCATTTGCCTCTAACGGCGCTCGGGGCTCTCATTAAGACGAGCTCGTCTTAATAAAAGGAGACAACGAAATGCAAAAACGTCCTCCTGAGAGGAACCTCTTCCGACGCGTCGATGTCTTCTCGGTTTTTATTTCTAAGGATTAATAAATGCTTATCCAGTTGGGTTCTTTTTGGTTTTTTGTTTGTTTTTTTAACCACAATTAGCCTTGATATGTCTGGGTGTCTGAATTAAAATGCTCTCTCTCTCTCTCTCTCTCCAAAAAAAAAAAAAAAAAAGCAGCATAGCTGGGCTGTTTCTCCTCCCAGAGGAACCTCCAGAACACATTAATGGATTTTCTGCCATTCAAGAAGAAAGTTGTGGCTCCAGCAGAACGCTTCCTCCAGCAATTAGGACATTAGAGCAGAGGTTATCAGTATTAAATCATTCTTAGAGTCTTGGTGTTTTACTGCAAAGGAGTGACAGAGGCAGAAAATGATTTGATGGGATCCCAAGGCCCAAAGGGAGAGCCAGGTTTTCCTCAATAACACTGTTATAAACTGGAGGGAATCACGTGGGAGATCGGCCTTTATTCACAGGATCCGGGCTTTTAAGGTTCTTTTAAAGCCTTATAGCTTTGTAATACTTTGATTTAATAAAAGTTATCTGGAGATTTTCCCGTCACACACACACACACACACACACAAAAAAAACCCCGGAATGAGTTCTCCTGGCCTAGTTAGAAAACAAAGACGTGTGAAGACAGTCAGCGGAACGGTTTTGGTTTTTATCTCGACCGACAAAGCTTCTCAATTATCACCAAACATGAAGTGAATCTAAAGAGGCCAATTTTCGCCAAATAATCAAGCCATTATCATTCATGACTCAGTCACGGTGGAAATTACCGAGCCTCTGCGAAGGAGGGAGGGAGGGGGGGGTGGAAATAAAAAAATAAAAAAAAGAACAGATGTGAGGAAACAAAGAGACGATACCGGAGCTCCAACCAGTTTTTTGCGGCTCCGCTGGGAACGGCGTTCCCCCTCCGTCGACGGGGAGCGATGGGCGCTCAGCCATACCTGCGTCTGATGGAGTGCAAATTAAATCTTGTTTTATCATTTGATTGGAAGGCAAAGAACGAGTAGAATAAACGCCAGCAATCTATTTTGGGGAGGCAATATTTGCGAAGGAAAATCAAATCAAGAGAGCGTTAATGGAGGACGTCTCCTCTGAGCCGAGAGCGTTTGGCGGCTTTTCCGTCCAATCGCTGGTCTCTGGAAACATCAACAGTAGCGTGTCATCGGCGCGTTCCACGACGCTGTTTGTTGAAGCTGATGATCAGAAGGAGGAGCTTGTGAAGCCAAGATGAAAAGGGGTTTTGTGATGGCGACGGCGGCCGATTAACAACCAAAACTTCGCTCTTGCTGAAGATGCGTTTCATGAAAAGACCAATCGTTTCGTTCAACAACATTTTGGCTTCACGGGAAGCGAAAGAAGCCGATTTCATTTCATTTCCGCTGCGGCGGCCAAATATTATCTGGATTTAAAAAATTTTTTAAAAATTATTCACCGCTCTGTCCACACCATCCAATCAGCATCCAGATTCTGATCACCACTAAACGTTGTTGCCGTCCTTCGGGACAAACTGGGAAGGGTCAAGGTCAGCGGTTTGTCCTAGGAGGGCGTGGCGATGTTCGGATGCCGTCAAGGGACGGGGCGGCGTCCGTTGCGGTTGTTGATGTTGCGGAGACGCCGCTTTGGACGGCGTGCCGGATGGAGACTGGTTTTGCTCGGTGTCAGCGTGGCTCTAATCAGCTGTTGGCAGGCAGACGAGCGTTTCTCCCTCTCCCCACGGCGGCACCCTGGGTCGAAAGCCGGTTTGAAGTTTAATGATGCCAGCTGCCGGCTCCACCAGGCGGTGAGCGCTAACGAGCTGGCGCCGGCCGCGGACCGGGCTGCGGCGGCGGCGGGCGGGCGGGCGGGCGGCAGCACCTGGAAAATGTAGCACACGTTTCACAGGGGGGGTGGGGCTCCGCCGGGGGCCGCCGGAGGGGCCTGCTGGAGACCCAAGGATGGCACCAAGAGGGCCTGCGTCTCTTTGAAGAGCGCCCCAATTTCCATATTTCATTACACGCTGCTGACTGACAAGGCCCAGCCAGATGTTCTATTTTCAGCTATTTAAATTCTGACCTGCTTTCCGAGCTTGGATGCAAAAAAAAAAAAAAACAGTTTTCATCAAAACACAGATGCCAAGGATGATGGGAACTCGGATCTGGCACGTCTGCTGGTTTTTGTTGGCGTTATTTATGTCTCTCCATCCTGGTAACGCAGTGAGAGAATAACGACACCTTAGACGCTTCTCTTTACCTCACAGATCTTCTTTCACGTCAGACACTCGGTTAACAATCCATCCTGAGGCGTTCGCCGTCTTGCTCAAGGACACTTAAACAAGACAGACGGGTTGTTCCAGGGATCAAACCTGAGACCTTGTATTTATGAGACAATCTTTAACCACCCAGGCAGCCCCCCCCCCTAACGCTGAATTGAACTCCAAAATGAGTGATGCACGCTCCGAAACGCCACATAAAGCTCGGAGCACGTTGCTCCTCTGTCCCTGAGATATCCGGAATGATTCATTCCCGTGGTATTCCAGTTTGAAACGTCTGTTAAATTACACCGTCCCCACTCGATGCCTCATGCAAAAAATACATCGACAACCCTGACCTTTCGGCTGCATCTGCTGCAAACGGCACTTTGTCATCCGTGAGCGTTCCGGCTCAAGGATCGACGTGGGGTTTTTTTTGTTTTTTTTTTGTTGGGGGTAAAACTTCCATCACTCCTCTCTGTTTCCTTTTCTTTTTATTTTCCGGATTGGTGCTTGTCCATGTCTGGGGATTATCTAGTTAGAAATTCTACAAGGAGGAGGAAGGAAGAAAAAGAGAGCAGGGGTGAGAAGCAGCAAGAACCAGCAAACAAATGAGGAAAAAAAGAAATAAAAAAAATATGAAAGGCACCCTCTCGCAAGTAATCAGAGGAAAAAGGTTTTCACTCGTTACTCAACACAGCTCACAGCAGGTGGGGGGGGGAGTGGCAGTTCATTCCATCAGTGATGCATCTGTGAGTGTTTATGTCTGACTGGGAGAAAATAGAGAGGCAATTGAGGGGTAACTCAGGCATTACAGAGGCAGCGCTGACACCGAGATAAAAGTGGACCGACGGTATCACTGTGTTCTTTTTTATTTTTTTTTTACCTCTCCTGAGTTCACAATGCTGGTTTGTCGCTCTTCATCGCTTCCGTTGTGCGATATCTGTAAATAATAATGAGTGGTGTATTTATGTAGCTGCTGCAAAAAAAAAAAAAAGAAAGAAAAGAATTCTGTGTTTATTGAGTGCAAACAGGCGTCAAACAGGAGGAGATGTGGCGAGATAATTTTTATTGTTGACAAGAGGAGCTGTAAAGTGGAGGAGATAAACAGCTGCGACCGCAAGATAACTCGACGGGTCTGCACAGGTGTATCCCTCAAATTATAGACTCAAATAAATATTGTAGAATTAACAGTTTGGAGCAGGAATTTTCAGATTTGCTCCGGCTGTTCTCTTTCCTTTCTGCAGCCGGTAGAGAACCAGACAGATAAGCTTCAGCAACAAGTCGGTGGGAGAAGCCGAAAGCAGCAGCTATTTCTTTCCAAACGTTGGACGGGAACCAAAAAAACCGAGACCAAGAAAGCGATGAATATTGATCTAACACAGATATCTAGCTGTCGCTGACAGATTGCGCTTGGTCAAGGTTGCATCTGCGCCGTGTATGTGGGAGTACGACAGAAGCTTCAAGCTCACACAGGCGCTATGAAGATGCTTTATTGAGGACTTTGTTAGTATGAATGACGCAGGAGTCTCTGCACTCCCCCCCACCCACCCCCAACCTCACCCATGAACCGCCTGACCTTTGTCGTGACCTTTAGAAGACAATTTGCAGCAGCAGCAATCGTCTGACGCCTCGTCTCACATTTTTTTTCCCTCATTATTTTTTTTTCAATGTTATCTTTGCAGTTTGGCGCAAAGGGCCAGATGCACCAGAGGGGTCAGGGGTCAGGAGGAGGAGGGTAAAGATGCAGGTCAGTTGGGCTCTACGGATGCCATCGGTCGGCGTCCTCTTGAGGATTCGGTGCCAGTGAAGCCATCTGAACCCTGAACCCTGCAAGTGTCTGTCAAAACAGGAGCTCGGCGCTGACCGGGAACAATTCCAACAGCCACCAGCGCCGCAAACGTCCGTCACCGGCTATCACATTAGATTTTCCTTCGGATGTTCACACTCCCCAGAGGATGAATATTGCTAATAGTGGAGGTTTTCAGAGAACGTCTCAACAAATGATCAAAATGTGACACATTAAAGCAGGATCAGGATGTTAGCATTTTGCTTATTCAAAATGAGTGAAATCAAGAAATTCAAATTTTAAATCTAAATTTCTCAACCTAAATTTTGGTTTGAATGTGTATCCTTCCCCACAAAGTAGAGCAACCTGCTGTTACATCTCCAACGGCATCATTAAGAAGCGCTAACTTGTTTTCACGGTGATTCATTTCTTCCCATTCAACCACTGCTGTTTTAAACACACGACTCTCACGCGTCAATTTCGCTCCCATTACGCGACAAATTACGGGTCACATCAACAAACACAAGCCCCAGAAGCATATTGGTTTCGCTTCCCTCCCTGATTGCGGTTATTTTTGGGCTCAACTGAGTCAACAGGTTTAACAGAGAACGGTTGGAATGTTCCAGAATAAAGCCGTTGCAGGAGCGTTCTCATTTGTGTGACTCCAGCTGGAGGGAGGTGGGTGAAGCTTCAGACGAGAGCTTCTATTCAAATACGAAGGTCTCCTTGACATTTTCTCCGCGGCGTAGGCGGCTGATCCTTGTCGCGTTTCCCCGAGCCGCATATGGGACAGCCCGACCTGTTGACATTTGCAAACTCATATGACTGAGATTAATAGCGTTCTATAAGGAGAAACACCTCCAAATGTCCTAGCAAGGTCCCGTTTCCACCGCAAATTAACGCGTTATTGGTTGAAACAAACATAAGTCAACCTCTTTGAGGAAAGTTGTGTTGCCTCCAGTTGTCTTAGTCTCATTGGACACTTGTGGACCAGATACAAAGGTGTCATCTCATGGCCTGGTAGGCCTGAGCTACCACCAGAGGGAGCTCCAACCCTCATATGCTACCTGGTTATTCTGAACCCCCTCCTGCAAAACCAAAGATGAATCTGGACTGCAGCCAAGAATAGCTGCACATAATTTATGAGCTGCTCTGTGAAGGCAGGGCAAAGGTGACACGAGGTGAAAGCTGAACCCATATAGAACCAACAAAGGATGGAAGGATGCAGTAAAGCAAATAAAAGCATGACCCAAATGTGAAGGAAACAAAAAATAGCAATTAAAGAAAAACAGGTTCTTTTCTCTGTATGGAGGAGAAAAAACTCCTTCACTTTATTGACAATCGATGAAAATGAGAAACAGAAACGAGGTTTCAAAAAGCCAATGAATGCAGCGAGCAAAATTTAAATATGAATCATTGTGCGGGTTTAGCTTCTGCATCCTGTTTGACGTTCACAACGGGCCTGAGAGCAGGCAATCCCTTTCCAGGTTTTAGTCCTGCAGATTTTTAGAAGTCAGGGCCTTGCTTGGTCAGCTTGCTGTAGTCAGTGTTGACTGCGTAAAACTGAAAATACAGAGAAAAAAAACAAACTTATTTCCAAAGTAAAATCATCTCAGAGTAATTCAATACTTTGTCGTTTCCACGCTGTATCAAAACTCAAATCACTTCAATCGACTGTGAGCTGCTAACGGCTTAATCAGCTTTATCATTACAGGTCATGGTTAAGTCGATAATACCATTTGGTAAGTCAGCTAGAGAAAAAATCCATGGCTGTGCAGCACATCTGGCAAATGTCTGTGCTATGAATATGACTGCATATACTGCCAGAACTAGAAATGACCACTGCGCGGCAGCAGGGTCAGCAAGTTTTCTTAACAGGTTACTGATAAACACCTTGTACTGGTAAGTGGGTGCCAGTTTGTTCCAGGGCTCCGGGTTGTTCTTACGATCCCAGCTGCAGAGGAGACAACAGACAATATTAAAAACAGAAAGACTGTAAACTGGCTCACAGGTGGAAAAGTTAAAGTCATCATCTTCTTTAACTTATCCTCTGCAAATCTCATTAGGCGGACACCACTCATGCTGTCACCTAAGATTGTTAAGGGTTGAGTAAAAGACAAGAAATGTTCCTGCATCCTCACCAGACATCTGGGTTTCTCAGACCCAGACGAGCGAGGTACAGCATAGACATGACTGTCCCCCCGCCGATGAAGACAAAGAGGGGGATCAGCTGTGAATGACAAAGTAAAACGAGGCAGTTAATCAACAGTGAAAAGAGCTGTCACCGCTCTGTGAACTCCTGTATCAGTAAAAACAGACTCCTCACAGGTTGTTTACTGTCAACACTACAGGCTAAGGCAAACCACAACCGGAAGGAAGCGTCACCTGTTTACCAAAATCACATTTTTTTAGTTTACACCTCACTGATTCAATATCACATGAGGAAAAGAATTTTTTAAAAAAACATGTGATTTCGAAATATAAAATTGCAACGCGATAATTCGGAACTGCTTCATGCTAATGCTAACTAGCCAGCTAACCAGTTGTCATCTTCCAAGTTAACAGGGCTAATACTAAGCGGCTCCCGTGTGGAGTCAGACCGTGACCCGAGTTGACTCCGTTATCAAATGTCAAAAGTCTCGACGTATATAGAACAATAAACACTCATATTAATCGATAATTGTCGCAAAACAAAGCAAAAGTTTAAAAAAAATAAGACTTTTCTTTCTCGTGAAAGTCCCTGTCTAGGCTTTAGCTCGCTATAGCTAGCAACGCTAACTAGTTAAGCTATGCTAAGTTAGCTAGAAAAAATTCGCAGATGAGCCAAAATTCAGGAAGTCAAC
Organism: Antennarius striatus; assembly: GCF_040054535.1. Lineage (NCBI taxonomy): Eukaryota > Metazoa > Chordata > Actinopteri > Lophiiformes > Antennariidae > Antennarius > Antennarius striatus. Next base: position 3,073,047 of record NC_090791.1, read on the forward strand.
GATGAATATTTACTGATTTAAAATGGTCAGAACTTACAGCTGGATGGTTTTTAAGTTGTTTACTGACTGTGCCTATCATCGACATAGCCGTAAAGTTTGATTTTCCCCAATTTGCAAAGAAATAAAAAGACTACAAATAGCTTCGAACGAACGGAACTTTATCCCAGAGATTAGGCGGAAGAGGCATGAGAAGAATATAGGCTGCTGCAAAACTGCCTGATCGCCAGCGTCTAAAATACGTAATTATTTCTAATTAACCATGTAAATGTTGATAATTCATAACTTCACGAATTTTACAAAAATGCTTTTATTTATTTATTTTTGATCGGTTTTCTATTTTAGTGCTTTGACATTTACTCACATACATTTTATTCCGGCACTTTTTAAGTGGTCGAAATCTTTCGTCAGTCACGAGTTTTCAACACAAACACAAAACTATATCTGATACACCTGAATAAAAGTTCCTCTTAAGGAACAGACGTAACCGTAAATGTACGTATAATAATTCTGTTACAATTAGTCCTAAATTTTGTTGGATTACAATGATTCTGTTTAAATAGAGAATCTGCATCTAAATGACCAGTCAGATTATTATCAGTGATGTCACCGCCGTAAATGATACATTTAGTCACATTTTATCGTTTCACTTGGTGTATAATAAATAGTGACAACAGAGGGCGCTGCTCTGCTCCCATCCTGCAAAAAGGAAATGGCATTACTGTAGTTCTATAGAATTCGTCACTATAAAGTCAGTCTCATACGAATTCATGTGATAAAGTTTAAGATATACTTTCTAGTTAAATAAAACTCCCAACAAATAATCTGGTTTGTCATGTTGGGCTGGGCAGGTGTTCGTTTCATATTCATCAACCATTTCCGACAAACATCTGATGGATCATGGATTTGACGCGAGTCATGATTGCGAACAAGTGAAGTCAGAGTAAATAAAAACAAAACAGACCACCACCACAGCTTATTACAGCTTCCCTTTTATGGCAATTATTCTCAATTTGTAGAAAATAAAAGTAAAAATAATTTGACAGTAAAATTGGACATAAGTTACACAAAACAGTTTATGTAGTTCATGAATGAAGGTACACTCGGCAAATTGTCTGCCAAGAAATAAACTAAACACGTTGTAATTACACATGTTCAATCTAATTTATAAACCAAGCATTGCATTGGTAAGTCCATGAGTTAAACTCTATCTTGGGCCTGTCTGGTTCAACATCCAACAGAAATGATATCTGTTTTCAGAATAACGATTTGTCTAAATGCAATATTTTACAGCTCAGTCTTTCAAGTTGTCTTCATGTCAAACCTGTTAACAGTTCATTCAGGACTTTAAAAAAAAGGTGTTTCAAGACAGGATATCAACAGTACACAACCGAAGCTCAGAGACTCAGAACATGTGTCCGCTGCTGAACCAGTAGGCCCGTACAGTAAGCCTGCTGTTCGTGTTTCCATTTGACGTGCAATGTTTGTCTTTTCCTGATGTGATCCAGACGTGTTAGTGTGTCTTCTTGAGGGTTTTGCCAAATTTAGCGTCCAATCCAAGACCTAAATTTAAAGAAGATACGATGCAGCAGAAATTACTCTCCACTTTAGATTTCTCCATCAGAATCAGAAATTTATCCAGCTACAAAACTAGAATTATCTTCGTTTTCTTACCACATCACAGTTAAATTTACTCATTAGCTGTCAGCTACATTCTCAAAGCGTCATTTAGGGTGGTTTGTGTAAGTAATCCTGAATTGAACCAAACTGTCTCACGCTACAGTTAAAGGCGACTCACCAAGGAACACCAGGACAGTGCCAACCCACTGCATGGAAGTCATTACGTTGCCAAAGAAGATAACAGAGCCGAGGATGGTGAAGAACTTCCTTGTGGTGGTGACAATGGAACAGGTCAGAGGCCCGAAATTCACCACCGTCATAAAGATGAAGGTCTGGTAAAGGAAACATCTGAATATGTAAAATGCAAACAAACTCCTTCCTTCAAAAACATTAATGAGTGAGAGATCAAAGATTTTCTCTGACACATTCGTCCACTTACCTGGCCTAAAGCGCTGGTAAGCCCGAACAGGAGAATGTTGTAGATGATGCTCGGGTAGCGATCGGTAAAACTGAGGAAATCCCACAGCTCTCCAGTAAACAGAATGACTGAGAGCAGAGGAGACGTAGTGTCATTTAAAAAAATAAAAATTAATACATCACACTGTCATTAAAAAAATTCATTCAATATTTCAGGGAATCACGTTTGGCCCGGACCTGATGAGAAAATAAGACGACAGAGTTCAGAGTGTGAGCAAATGGTTCCACCGACTGGTGCAACGCAGGAACAACAGCTAGATGAGGTCTCAGTGTGCGTATGTTTGTGTGTGTGTGTGTGTGTGTACTGTTAGATTTATAAGCACTTTAGATATGTGCAATTCAAAAACTTAAGACCCCTGAAGGTATTTTTCTGCAGCCTAGAAGAGAATTTCAAGCTTTTAAAAATGCATATTTAACGTAACGAAGGAGGAGGTGAAGCAGATGTGCACTGGGAGGTGGGCGCTCGCTTAGAACGAGCTGGATGTGCCAATTAGTTTGTTCTAAGAATGATAGCAGTCACTTTATCCTCTTTCTGACTGACCTTTTGATTTGTATCTTGCAGCCCATTAGTGCCTGGCCTCAGAAAGACCCTTGTTATATTGCATTTGTTTTATGTGTCTAAGTCTCCAGCATATTATAGCAACCTCCTCACTGAATTGAGGGCTTTGAGGTGCAGGATTCCTTATCTATAAAGATAACAGTGAACACTTTGCCTTGACTGAATTAATGAGTATTTGGCTCCCGAGAGAATGGTATTCACCTTTATTCAAACAGCCTGGTATGCAGCTGTTGAACTGTTTCACTAAATTGTATTAGCATGAGCTTCAACAGAACATCAATGAGGCCCATGCAGCAAGTCCATGCAAGAAGTTACTGACACACTTTAGGAACAGGGCACATCACACTCATTTATAATCTTTATTAATCTATTTAATAAGAAGTAATGAATATATGCAATAACTGAGTTGGACAAGTTAGCCGGTTTAGTTAGCTGGTTTGGCGGAAAGTGACTCACCCAATCCGAGCACCAGAGTGGACCACAGGTTGATGTTTAGCATCATGTGGTTGGCGCTCGTCTGGAAGTGACCCCTCATGTGGTCTTGGGCGACACCGGTCAAACCGTCCAGTGTCAGCGAGACCAGCTAGGACACAAAGTAAAATACACAACCAAAACAAGGTGAACATGGCTGCAGCATGGATTTTAGTGATATGGATGGAGCGTTAACCAACATTAACTCACCAAAAGAAACTCTCCAAACCCAAAAACGTGCTCCTCCGAGACGGTTGAGCTCTTGTTCGGTTTGTAGAGGAACAAAGCTACGCCGCTCACAATAAGCAAAACACACAGATACTTTGCTAGTGGGTACTTCTTCCTCAGTATTGTCACACCCAGCAACATCACTGCAAGGAAAAAACAGCACAGAGAAGGTTTTCAAACCATGCAAAATGAGGAGGTGCAGCTTGAGGGTTTAAGATAATCATACAGCAAATGCACCGTCTGGCCCTCAGTCCTGAGAGTGGAAAACATGGCTGACGAAAGAGCGTGTCTGTCTTTCTGTGTGCATGAAAGATAACCAATCCGTGAGAAACGAGACATAATTTATGTACAAACAGAAAATACAGGACTGTAAAAACCAGCCTAGCCTGCACTTCAAGCAAAACATTATCTGTTTACTCAATATGTCCTTGACCCACTTAGAAAGAAGTCAGAATCTTACAGTTTTCACACAGCTAATTACCGAATGCACTTAAGCCCCATCCACACAATGCCGGAACTTTTTGAAAACAAAACTTTTTTCACCCCGCATCAAAAACGATTCGTGTCCACAAAAAGATCTCCGTCCACACATATCCGCATCAGTGTGCTGATCAACACGTTTATAAGCAGTACAACTCCGAGAACGACAGGAGAGAGGACCGGGACGTGTGGATATTAACGTTGTTCCTCCCGAAGGAGGACCTCCATAACAGAGTTCTCCCCCAGCAGGCAGCGCGTCGCGTCTGACACAGAACTGGCGTCAGAACTGCCTGACAGACCAAGTTTTGTAGCATGAGTCACATTTTAACAAGAGCAACCATAAGAGGTTTAGAGCAAATGTTTGATAGAGCTGCTAGAAATGAATTTACTATCTGTCATAGTGACATGGCATCACATGCATGGCATCACATTTGTTATTTACAGTACTATAGAGGCTTGACTATCTTCTCTGCATGCAAGCAGTGAGTCATGCAGTTTGGACTGACAGTATTAATTCAATCATTTTACATGTGACATATTACCTGGTATGGGCTTGCAGGATTTCCCCAACACCTGTCACAACAGAAGAATAGTTTTAGGACACAATTAACATAAATGAATCCAAGAAAATCATGTTGCCCAACTACCCTTACCCCATCCATGAGGACAGACTGACCTGTGTGGGGTAGTTGACATACTGCAGTGCAGAGTTGCTGGACACCATGGCTCCAAGATAAGAGAGGGAGCATAGACCGTAGAGCCAGCTCTGGGTGTGATCTGGCTTGGACTTCTGAAAACACTGGATCACTGATGATAAAGAGAAAGATTTTTCTTTGGGAGGTGTCAATAACTCAGAAATTTCCTCCGCATCTCTTCTATGCAACATATACTTACAGATCTTTGCAAACACAGCACTTATAATGCACTGGATGCAGACCAATGTCCGTGCGAATCTGAATTTCTCCTTTTGGTCTCCTTGAACATAATTACCCCGAGTGCTGGAAAAGTGAGAGAAACAGGATAGCGTTGAGCACAAAAATCAAAAGGAGAGAAATCTTCATGAACCTCCATGCTATGAAAAGAGATCCGAGAGAATAGAGGTCACCGTGTATTAAATAACAGTCAGAAGGGTGGCATGGTAGTCGTGACATTATTTTCTGGCTCCTAGAGTTTACAGGAGATGCGACATTCCTCTTGTAAAATGTACCACGACCAAAACTATTCCACCCTTTTGCTGTTATTTAATGTACTGTGATCTCTTCTCTCTGAGGTCACAATCTTTTGTTATAGTTACTATAGAAACACCATAACTGGTTGACAGACCTGTTCCAACTTATAGTTTCTATTTTTGAACCAATACCTGATAATAGAAATGCAGACAACTAAAAATTTAAAAGACTAGAAAGAAAAGAGAAGTAAAAAAATCTTACAACATCAAACACTTTTTATAAGCAATTATTAGCCAGCCTGATCTTTGCTCATCCTAAGCCTGTTGTCCCTGTTCAATCTGGAAGTTTTGGCAACGAACATCAAACATGCTGTCTGTCATACCTTACAGTATGACGTCATACGGGCTGAGTTCCACTCGATTCACTTAGACAGCTCCAAACTATCTTTACGACTTCATGTTCATAGTTGTACTATAACTAGATAAATATAGTACTTACAAAGATGCACATCGGGTGCACCAAACAAAACCTTTATTAAATCGATGAGTGACAACAGCACTCCAGTGTTGGTAACACGGAAATAGAACACGCTTTTCTATTTTCTGCTGTGAACAGTAAAGGTCATACTCTGTACATTTCGTACTAAAATAATGACCTCTGTTTACATATTCATAAATACACCTGCGTCAAATCAAGATGTTAGTACTGTCCATTTGTATGGAAACAATTGAATGTAACATTAATAATAGAATGACGTCACGACTTCAGCGCAAGCTAGGTCTTTAATTAGCATTTACTTACATGGTCTCTTGTAATATTCCGTAGTAAAAGTAGCAAACAAAGACTCCCAGGAAGCAAACCACGAACCGTAGCCGCATGTTGTCCCACAGAGACGGCGGCTTCCCGGCTCCCTTTCCCACGGCCATGCTGTTGTCCACCAGCTCCGTTATGCTAACCGACACCGGTCCGCTGCCCGCGACTCTGACGCCGATGTCCCGCTCCACTATAGCTGATGTCACGAGCCCGGAAACGGGGGCTCGCGGGTTGTCACGTCAACTCTGGTGTCTCGGGTGTCGCGAGCTGAATGCGCTGCTCAACCGATCTGAGAACAGCTCATTTCTCGAAGCTTGCTAATTGAAGCTAGTTTTTCCGCGGAGCGGCTCGGAGGCAGATATCAAGTCCTTTGTTTGTTCCGGCTCATAATGTTTTGTCTCCGGCGTCCCGGTTGTCTGCGGTTCGGCTCCGGTTGAACGGTGAACGGATTACACGTACTCCGCTCGTCAAGCCAGTTCAAGCCGTGTTTGTCTGAACGGAACGTATAATTAGGGGAATAAACATCGGTTGCGTCAGGAAGTCGGTTTTGTGAAGGGACCTTATTGGTGTCGACGGTCATCCCTGAATTATTATGCTTTGTGTAATACTAGAATCAGAAAACGAATACATACGATGACGTAATAATTTTAACTATGTTGAATAAATAAATAAAAAATTCCACCACAAAAATATATTGTTGCTTGTGTAAATTTCATTTTTCAACATTCTAAACAGGCATAAACTAAGACAACTATGGAAATATAAGAGGTCCTTCCTTTGAAATGTCGCTCGACTTTTTGTCGTAGAGGGATGTGGATTAAATTAATTGGTGCGTACAAAGATTGGGGCCTTCTTTCAGCCAATCACAAAGCAAGATTGAGTAAAAGGGCGGTGCTTAGGTTTAAAAGCCACGAATCCACGTGTCAGAAGCCAGGAATAACAACAACAACGGAAAATCCAAAGCAATTAAAATACGACAGAAATAATTTGAAGCACCGGAAAAGTGTTGGGTTTTTTTTTTTTTAGTTTCTTCTATGGCAGCAGCACTTACTACATGAATAAGTGTAATTACGATCTGAGAGAACCTAGAGTCAACAAATAATTGTTTTTCTTTGTGCCACTATACAGTCCATTTTTAATCAATATTGCATAGGCTCATTTTGACAGGTACAATGTTTTTTCCATCTGAACCACGCAAAATAAAATTACGCCTTTCTATGAACAATGACATTTTGGAACCCTTCAGAAATGGTTCAATGAGCAAAAACATTGATAAAACAGCAACAGTTTGGTTTGAACAATGCTTACAAGTAAAGCTAGTAAAACATCCACTCCTGCCTATGTACTACTAAAGTATAAACAGTAACACAAGTAGATGTATTCAGTAAATACAAAAAAACAGTATCACCAGCCTCATAACTCCTTACAAAGGTACAAAAATATAAATCTTGCTAGAAAGGTTTGTGTAGAAAAGTTATTCACCACACACTACCGACCTCTCTTCAACTGGTTATTATTATGTCAAGAACTAACCCATCAAGTTTCTTAAAATAATCCGATCATTCCTTTAAAAGTTCCAATGTTTATACAAGATATTTCCCTGTAGTAAACAATAGTTTCGAAGTAACACTCAAACTGGTGTAAGTCTGAATTCCCAGATGCAGACATGAAATAAAAACATCCATAGCAGATGGTAGTTTTTGTCTGACTCACTGACATGTAACTAAAGGAAACAGAGTTTTTTATCATTAAAAAAAGAGAAAATGTCAAACGCTTGGGACACAACAAAACATTTGCAGCATTTTTCAACATTTTCAGAAATTCATCTGTGCATTCTAATCAATAGACCACACACAGTCACACTGGTTTGATTTAAGTGCTGCTGAGATGAATATCAGCTCAGTCCACGCATCAGTGAAGTGTGATGAACTGTTTAAAGTCTCAAAGTCTCTTTTTTGATCACAGTGGTAGCATTACAGCAGCGACACGGCAGATATCTGTTTGCACCAAGCAAATAAAACATCCGATTTCTGCTGTTCCTGGCAGTGCAGTGTGGTTTAATCCTGAGGGGTTCTGTTCCAGTACCCACCTACTGCATACCCAGGTGCCTTGTGGGAGATGCCTGGCCTGGGCAGCCGGTGACTGGAGACACTGACAGGCCACGAAAGAGGAGGTCCATGGAGGGCAGGAGAGGCTTCAGAAGACTGACGGGGCAGAAAGCGGAGCCTCCATGGGGTGTGAAGTTGACTTTATTGGGGTCAGGGCAGGATGGCTGGTGGAGAGGTTCATCCTGACAGACGGATCTGAGGGCAAAATGATGGAGAGTGTCTTTGGTCAAAGGAAATGAGATCATAAGCATCAAAAATGTTGAATGATGAACTGAATGGTGAATAAAAGCCAAAGAAAAATCCTCATCTGAGACGAATCCCTCTGACAGAATTAGCTTAAATCCAATCTGTAACCATGGAAGTGAAAAAATAAAAGCAACAATAATCCCTAAAAGGCACCAATTTGTGTTATGATTCATGTATTTGCACATTTTTGTGGAATTAAAAGAAAAGTACCGTGACGTGGTAAAATAATAGGATGCTTCTAAATCAGCTAATCCCTAATTTACTGCACCACCCGGTGAGCATGTTAAGTCGCACAAATCAAACTCACCCTGATGAAAATCAACTCTCACTGAGTTGTATGAAGCCTTTCTGACTATTTCTGCCACTGCAGAGCTCAAAATGTCAGATAGGAGACATTAATATGGGGAGAAAATTGAAGATATTATCTTTAACCCAATTTATGTTTAATTCTAATCAACCTTTACAGAGAAATTACACCTTTATCATTTCATGTCAGCCCGTCGTGTCCACTTACAGCGTCTCCTCACACACTCGTACTCGTTCACAGCCTTCCGGTGGCTCGCGCTGGAAGGAGTGAGTTTTGTTGGGTCGAGGTGAGGAAGAGGAGGAGGAGGAGGAGGAGCGCAACAGAGGAGGATCCAGTGCAAACGACGGGAGTGTCGCTGACGGAGAGAGACACGGGGTCTCACAATCCACCGGCTCTGTGAGAAACCGCACACACAAACAGTTATTACACACAATGAGAGTAACTTTATTGTACAGGGACCACAAACCAGTCGTGTTACCTGCTTCTCCCATGGGGCACGGCGACTGCGATGGAGTCAGAAGAGATGCGTTCAGCGGACCGGGGGAATTTGAGGGCGACAGCAGCGACGGGTCCAGAGGACAGGGGGACTGAGACGGAGAGATCAGGGAAGGGTCCAGGGGCCCCGGGGAGGGCTCGCTCTGAGAGCCACTGCTGCACCTCTGGGCAGGGACGGGGGCCCGGTGGCCGTCCGGGATATCCAAAAGCTGGAATATTACATGAATACATGAATAGTTTTTAGTTTTACAGGAGCCTAGTGGCTCTCTCTGGACTTAAGGAGTATATTTACATACAGTAATCATTCGCTTGTTGGCGCTTCAAGATGCTTCATTAAATAGCTTATTTTTAGTCGGTAGTCATGTGACACCGTACGAGCATGCTATTGGCTGACAGCGCTGTGTTCCGAAACAGTGTTTTAAACAGTCGGTAAGAGTGTGGGAAAAGGTAATACAGACAGAAGGTGGTTTAATATCAGTTCATAAAAGTTTAAATCACCGTAAATAATAAAATAAATAGTTAGTCGCCATATCGCGGAATTTTGTTTTTCAAGAGTGATCCTGGATGCATTAACTGCGAGTAACAAGGTTAATGCACGGAGTTTAGGCTCTGACCATCCAGGATGGTGTGAATCAGCCATTAAGGGACAATAGAAGTGTAGCTTTAGCCACGTTAGCGGTCAAACCTCGTGCTGGTCGTCAGGTTTCTCAGAAACAAACACCTCCTCCAGCTCCAGGTTCAGGCCTTCCACGCTGCGCCGCAGACGGGGGGCCAGTCTGTTCAGGGGCACTCGGGGCATCGTCTGCAGAAAAGGGCCACGATAGTGTCAGAAAGTCTTAACTGCCCCACCCCTCCTCAGGTAGAATCACATCCCCATAGTGTTTATTATTCTTCCAAATGCTAAAACAAGGCTCATTTTTCTTCCTGACTTTAGCTTGACCTACATGTGTTGTCTGCCCCCCGCCCCCCCCATTGCACAATATGTTACCCTGGTCTGAAATAGTTTTCCTGTGACATCACGCCCGTCAGTTCACCACAGGATCTTTGGTGACAGCCGTTTCTAAGAAAAGCTTGGGAGTTTTTTTATATCCTTGTTGCTACCCCCTCCCCGCGGCGCCCGGAGGACGCTTCAGGATCGGCGCCGGCGGAGACGACAAACTGCTTTATGTGTTGTGACCTCACGTGTCATCAGAAGACAAAAGAGCTACCTGAGTGACGCCCGCCGCGTGACCCGATGGCGGCAGAGGCTGGGGGTGGGGCTCGTGTCCCGCCGAGGGCGGGGCGTGACGGGAGCGCTTCTGCAACTGGTGTCTGAGTTTGGCCACCTGGGGGCAGAGCGGAGACAAAAAAGGGATTTAAAAATAAAAAAAGGAAGAGGGTTAATGTTTTGTGCGATCGGCGGGGGGGGGGGGGGCGCCGAGTGAAGAGTGAGAGGAACAACAGGAAACAGATTAATGTTGGTTCCACTCGCCTCCCTCAGGTGCTCGGCGCTGCCCCATGATGCCGAGCGCTTGTGCCCGCCGCCGCTTCTCCTTCCTCGCGTCTCATCCGCCCAGGAACTTGGAGTCTAGGAGAAAAACAATATCACAGCGCGGTGAATAAAAGGTTCGGCGTTTGACATTTGAACTTTTGACCTCTAATGGCTAAGGTTCTCTCAATTAAAACAAAAGATCTCATTGGCTTCGGATCGCTGAAGCTGCTTTTGAGAATTATTGCATCGCAACGACAACTCAGACAAGAATTGTGATGGAAGACCTCGCGTTTTTCAGGAATGATGAGTCAGAATAAAACGTTCGCTCCTTTTCACGCTCTTCCACATTTCTCTGGGTTCAAACGTTCCATAAAGTACCTTTTAAGGGATAAACGTTCCATCTGTAGTTGAACCTGGATGGATTCTAATCGACGCAACAACTTGAGGGTTGAGGAACCCAAAGCGAAGCCCCCACAGCTGCCAGGTGCACCACAGGGGGTTGGGGTGGGGGGGCAGCTGTTGCAGAAGAAGCCACTCGGAGCCTCGCTTCCACGCAAACGTGAAAACAACCCAAACCACATCGTGTTAAAAGGATTTCAACGCAGCGCAGGTGTCAGGGCTCAACCCCACAAAGTCACACACGGAAGCTCTCTGCAAGAGCTTCTCCTTTCACTTCACGACGTGATCGTCTCACCGATTTCTTCACGTTGACTCTGGATCTTCTGCCGGGGAGCGTCTGGTCAGCGGCGGCCGCCTGGCAGTCCATCGCCGCCGGATGAAACCCCCAGACCGGGTCGACCCTCAGGATGGAAAAAGTTTTCCTTCACAGAACCAACTCCATGCCGTTCAGTGGGAAGCTAAAGTTACAGCGTGGCTACGTCACCGCTTTACAATCCCCAAGGAATAAAAGCTCGTCTTCAGCGGGACACCTTGACTCTCACGCCGTTCATCACCTGGCTGAATAAATCAGGACGCTCCGAGACTCAATCATACGGCGACATTGGTGTAAAGTTACAGCTGGCGCCCCCCTCCTCAGACATCCCAAACACGACGAAGAGGAGGAGGAGGGGGGGGGGGATGCTGCCTTTGAGGCTATAAAAAGCCTCAAAGGCAGCATTTCCAGCCTGGATGAGTCATTAGCCGCCATCCAGGGTTATAATTTATTATTTAGTGAATGCTTTTTGATAAATAGAGCAAAATATTCTTGTTCTAATTGTGATTTATTCAACATTTCATACATATATATCTATAAATGGGTTTACATGATATTAGAATGTTGGTGTCACGTCATAAATCCTCCCCAGTGACTCTGAATGAATGAAATCAGTTCCAGCATCTGAACCTAAGCTGAGGAGCCGTGGCAGGAGGACGTGCAGAGTGTGTGTGTGTGGGGGGGGGCATGCGTGTGTGTGTGTGTGTGTGTGTGTGTGTGTGTGTGCGGCCGAGGGGAGTCGCTGGGGGGATGGGGTGTGTGTATAATGAGGTCAGGAGGGGTTTGTTCCTCACAAAGGAGGCGATGGGGGTTCGTTTGGAGTCTAAACTGTGTCAGGAGCGAAGACGAAAGCTGCAGCAGCTTGGTCACGTTCGCTGGGGGGCTTTTGTGCACCAGTTAGGGGCAGATACAGTTGCAGTGGAGTGGGAGGGGAGGGGGGGGGACAAAAAAATAAAAAAAACGACTTTCCAGTTGGTTGCCTTCAACCCACAGCGTCGAACTGAGACCACGAGACACCTGCAGAGCCAACATCGGATGTCTGGAGATAGCCCACCCCCCATCCACCTACCCCCCCCCCCCCACCGTGAACAAATGAGGACAAAAAAACATGTCTGCCTCCATTTCTACATGAAGCAACAGGTTTAATGAGGAGAATCCTCCCTCCCTCCCTCCCTCCCATCGACATCTCTACACCGCGTCGATCACCTGTGTGGCTTTGTCGTTCACGCAGGTGACGGCCATGCCCTCCCCCTCTCTGGGCCACTGTCCCTGCAGGTAGGGTCCAACGATGGCGTCCAGGGAAAGGGTTCGGCGAATGGTGGGCTTCGGTGGGCGGGCGGCGGTCCTGTCAGCTTTTTTTTTTTTTGTTGAACAGAGAAACACAACAGAACAAATCAGACGTGTGTTTAGGTTGTGCAAGTCTTCACAGCGTTCGTACCTGTGTGATCATGTTAGCAGAAACACACAAAAACACTCCTCAAGAGGCTAAATGGTATTTTAACACCGGTGCTGCTTGTTGACAAAATTGCTCCCAGGCTTCCCTCTCCACCAATCAGCATGCAGCATGCAGAGCTCTGTGTGTGTGTGTGCGTGTGTGTGTGTGTGTGTGTGTGTGTGTGTGTGTGTGTGTGTTGGTTGGCAGCACTTTGTAATCTCTGGCAGGTGTGGACCGTGCCTTTGACCTGGAGCAAAAGCCTCCCAAAAAAACACACACACACACACACACATGTCATGTTGTCATGACAGAAATACACACCAGAACACGCAGATGTGACTTTCATGGCATGACATTAGAAGTCACACATGAAGAAGGCCTTCAATGCTAACATGTTGGCATTCAAGGACGAGCATGCTGCATGAGATCCCGTAGGTCAGAGGTCAAAGCAGCGGCCGGGGAGCGAGTTCTGTTTCAGATTCATCCTCTGTTGACTCAACTCTCTTACAGCGTGTTGGACTTTTTATAGAGGTAAAAGTTGAGGCTTCGATTTTGAAACCAGTGCTGGTTGAAATAAAAAAATTTTTTACAAAGGTGTATTGAAATTTAAAGTTCAGACCTGCAGCCAATCAACTTTTATTTCCGTTACAATTTTACTTGATTGATCACTTGATTGTTTTGTCTGCAAAAAAAAGTCCATCACTTCCAGTCATGTGAGCAGAAGTTAATCAATGGAGAAGCCAGAACATGTGAATGTTCGACTCATACAACGATGCCAACGATTAATCGATTAATCACAACAGATGCCGATCATTAACAATTAATGTAATCGATGCAACAAGTGATCAGAGGTGAGAAACATTATTTCTAACACAATAATAAACTGACAGTAATAGAAACTTTTCTGGACCACATGGGAGTGAATGCAGACTGACCCCCCCCCCCCCCACACACACACACACACACACACACACACTTACCCGTGGTGACCTCTCTGCAGAGGAGAGCGGGTCCCCTCTGGAGCTGGTACGGGACGGTGGCCCGGAGGGGCTGCAGGCTGGGGTTGCTGCACCCCCGAGGAACTGCTGCACTTCTGCCCGACATCCCCCCACCCGGGTCCGGCTGTGAAAACACACTCTGGGTCTGTGGTTCTTCTTCCTCTCGTCGCTCTGGTTCTCTCTCTTCATCCACGGCGGTCGGGCCTCCAGCTTTCTTTTGTGATGATGATCATGATGTTGTGGCTTCGCAGCTCTCGCCCCGGTGGTTAAAAGTACCTGAACGCATCACCTGGATTGACGCGCTGCGTTCACGGGACGCGGCGCGTTGCAGTTTATTTCCCTTTTTCTGCAAAGTGACAACTCAGGAGCTGAGCTGAAACTCACGTCTATACAAATATCTAGTGAGGGACAGCGTTCTGAGGGGAAGGACGATCTGATTGGATGCTGCGGAAGCCACGTGGAAGCTGATTGGTCAGTACATCCATCTGTCAGGAAACCCCTCCCGAAACTTAAAGTTCCCATCCACTTTGTTGAGGTTTGTCTTCCTCCTCTCTGCTGCCCCTCCTCCTCCTCTTTTAAACCCACGTCCAAATCCTGGCTCAGTGTGTGTGTGTGTGTGTGTGTGTGTGTGTGTGTGTGTGTGTGTGTGTGTGTGTGTGTGTGTGTGTGTGTGTGTGGTCCTCTAGCAGCTAAAAAGGGTCAGACTTCAACACGCAGTTATTTTTGATATATTTTATTGAAGAAAATATTTAGCTCTATCAGTTTGTCGTTAATAAATGATCAATCTATATAATCTATCTATCTATCTATCTATCTATCTATCTATCTATCTATCTGTCTATCTCAGTCTTCTTTACAGACTCACTCACTACATTATTTCATCACTCTCAGCAGGGTCATTAGCCGTCACCACCATCAGCAGCTGAACTTTACCTTTTGGTTCCAGACGTCATCTTCGAGTTTATGTGTTATGTTTGTTGACATAAAGCCTGACAAAAACACGATAAACAAAGTTAAAGACGTATTTGACTGATATCGTTGTTTACTTTTGTGACGCCATTTGTTTGTACACTGCAGGTCTGACGTCATTAGCTTAAAAAGACGCCCTTTTCTTTTAAAGCCCTTCGATAACTTTTTGTCTGTTATGATTTCTTTCATCACGATGACGTAACCTGCAACAGAACGGAGACTAGGTCAGCATCCTGGACCCGGACCCTCAGCCGGTTGTTACGTCATTTCACCAGCAGATGGCGCCAGAGTCCCTGACCGCTGAAACTCCACTCACTCAGCTCCTATAATGAAACTAATTCTAAAACGTGTGTACGATTAAATCCACATAATCAGGGACACATAATGGAAAAAAGGCAATTTATTTATTGCAACACAAAACAGACAAAAATTACCCAAAGTATGCATGTAAAAAGAACACACTGCTGGACTTAAACAAAACTTTACTGAAGATGCACATCAGCTTACAATTCAATAATTAGCTTTGTAACTGCCAGATGTTTTAATACTGAATCCAGGTACACATTCAACACGCTTCGCACCCATCCTTATCTTCATGCGGATAATCTCTTCACCCGATCTCTCTCTGCACGCTCCCGAAGCGCTCCGAGTGCTGTTTTGGTTACATTTTGAGAGGAAAAGTTTGCACAAACACACAGAAGATTTCATGGAAGTATACTGATATGAGCGATACTGGAGTTACAGTTTAAGGAAATGGATGGAAAAGGTGTGGCAGGAGTTGGCGGAGGAGGTGTGCGATCATGGATGAGGAGTTTCACAGGTAATATATTGAGTGCTTGTGGGAGAAAACGGCCGGTTGGACGGGATAAGAACTGATGAAGGTGGATCCTGTCGGCTTCATGATGCCTTCACTGTCTCGTGTGCGCGATACGAATAAAAATTAAAAATAAAATTTAAAAAAAGACATCACAGCGTTCCTGTTTTCTTGTCCAGGAACTGTGGGTGGTCATGATGGAGCAGGGTTTGGGTTAATGCAGCATCACCAGGCGGACAGGCTGAGGGTTCAATCTCTGTGGTTGTTGTTGTTGGTCTGGAGCTCCTAGCTCGGAGACAGCGCGGGACTGGGTTCAGTGCTGATGTTGACCAGACACTCGCTGGACTTGAGGCTGGCCAGGGACTTGGAGCTGGGTAACGACGCCAGAGAGCCGCACAGGCCCAGCATGGAAGGCGTGTTGTCTTTTCCTGAAGGCGCAAAAAACAGAGAACCATCACCGTAGGCCTGCATAGTTCAAGCTGCCCACGTTCCAAATGACAAACAGACATCAAGTGTTCCTTTTGTAGGAGGTTGCATGCAAATGTGCATGTCTGACCACCTCTGGAAGGCTTCCCTGCTGCAGCGGAGGCAAAAATATTCCTCTTCAACAGCCGCAAGTCAAGTCAAATGTGGCTCAATGTTGCATAAAACTGCTGATTCCTCCAAAAGTCAAAGTAGAAATCACTAAATAATTCAATATTGCAGCAATCCTGGTGTTTTTGTTACCTGTTGAAGTCCAGGCGTCTCCGTTCTGTCTCCCGTCGGTCCTCTGGGAGTCCGAGTTCAGACTGATTTCAGCAGAAAGTTGCTCAAAGCTGTGGAAACTCCTCCTGGATTGACCAAAAGATGATGGAACAAACACCCCGAAGTGTTTACACACTAAACCAACCTGCTTATTTATGCTACACGTGCTAAAAGCTTCCATCAGACGAAAATAAAAAAGAACAGGATGCGTCTGTTCACCTGCGGTAAAGCTTGACGTCACCCTGGTTGTTTGCGATGGTGGACCACTGGTTGACCAGTGGGATGGACAGATCCTTAGCCAGATGGGAGGAATCACAAGGCATGAGCGCAGAACTGAAGGAACCGCAGAGTAAAATTAATTCACCTCAGAAAAATGTCCGTTAAAGACAACTGTTGTATTTTAGTGCGGTCGTGTTGTGGTGGTTTCCTCACAGTTGCGCCTGCAGCTCCAGGACCACGGCCTCCAGCTCCTTCTTCTCCTGCTGGCTCTGGACCATCAGCTCCTCCACTTTAGCTCTCAGACACTTATTATCAGTCTCCACGTTCTTCAGCTGCGACTCCCGCAGGCGCACCAGCTCCTCCAAGTAACCCTACGGATTGAAAAGTCAGGAAGTTCGACTGCGACCAATCAGAACCGACACCTGGTTTTTTGTTTTTTTTAGTGGTCACCTTCTGGGCGTAGACGATCTTAAACCTCTGCTCCATCTTGCGACACTTGTTGCTCCAGCTCTCCTCGTCGGTCACCAGGGGGATGTAGGGATGCTCCGGGACGCTCTCCTCGCTGTTGCTGCTGTCCACGCTGCGGCGGTCCTCCTCGTCGCTCAGGTACTCGTAGCTACGCAGCGGAGGGAACTCGGGTTAGCTCAGACACAACAAGGCGAGGTAAAAGAATTTAAAAAAACAAACAAACCCACCTTTGGGTGAACTTCAGGTACGGCGTGTAGTCGATCACAGGCGGCGATTTCCCGTCCAGAGTTTCCCCCTTCAAGCAAAAACTACACAGAAAAAAGAAACAAAAAGAATCTCATTAAAAACACACAAAAAAAACCTCTTCTGATGTCAAAAAACCTGAAAGTTGTGCGGATCGTTAAATATCAAAGAAACGAAACGTAGCAGTGGGTGTAAAAATGTTTGTTCAGCATGAGTTTAGAATTAAAGGCATGAATGTTTCAGCGGGTTTAAACAGGGTCGCTTTCGTCTGCATCAGACGTACTTTGAGCTCCATAATTGATACGGAAATACATTAAACATGAGAAAGTACATGCTCGTCTTATCGCCATGCATTATGCATGAACGCATGCCGAGTTACTAAACATAGGAGTGGTTACCCCCCCACCCCGCCCCAAGTTAGGGCGGACGAGATTCCTAAGTCAGCTATATTTAAATTAAGGCTTTAAAACCGATAATAATTCAGTAAAACAGGTTGAGGATCCATTTCCTTATTGATTTCCTACAGCTGAATCTTCACCTGAAGTCGATGGCGCTCAGTCCGATCAGCATGCCCGTCAGAACCGCGGCCTCCTCTCTCAGCATAATGGCTCCGTCGTCATAGAACCTCCTGCCAGACAAGGAAATGGTCATAATGCCCACACGGCAGGGATTCTCCTTTTTACCCATTCTTTATTTGACTCATATTTTCCCTGACCTGGTTGTTCTGGTGTCCCTCAGGGCAGTGGACAAGTATTCAGAGAGACGTTTCTCCATCAGCGCCACTCGAATCCACGCCCGCCCCTGCGGGACAATATAAAACGTGAGTGGGAACAGAAGGGTCTGCTTTACCGCTGTCTCTCGTAGCGTCCCACATACACGGGGGATTCGCTGGTCGTCATGCACCCAACTGCAATTACTAACGCCCTTGCCTTGGCTCGCGACGTGCTGATGTCCTCGATGTTCTCGATGCTGGCGATGCAGTTGTTCTGCACCTTGCTGCACGCCAGCCGGATGTATTCCCAGAAGCTGCGCTGCCCGTCAGAGCTGAACCAGCTCCCCGAACCTGGTGTGCGATCAAGACGAGAATCGTTACTGGTCACCCTGTAAGCTCACCTGCTCTTGCGCTGCGCGTTACCTGCGGTGTTACCTTTGAAGCGGTGGCTGAGGATGTGCTCTAAAATGGCAGCGAAGTTGACAAACTCCTCGGACGAATCGTCTATCGGCTCTGCCGTGTACTTTTCTAGGAGAGTCTTGACAGAGAATCTGAAATAAAAGCAGACAAAAAAAAAAGCGAGTCAAAGAAACGTCGGATAAAGCAACAGAAACTAGACGGACACCCGCAACCGAAAAGGCCCAACGTTTCCTCTCAAATAGTCTTCAATAGTCTTTTGACTACTTTTACAAACAGTCTTCAAATATATTTGTAAAAGTTCAAGTTATATATCAAAGTTGGATCTGCAGTTTTTAATCTAAGCAACAAAAGACTCTTCTTCTATGAGAAAACAATAAATCCCAGCCTGAACAACTTTCCCCTCTCCAGCGACCCTCATCAAGTCATTTTTTTGTCATTCTACGATAGAATAAACACAAAAACACATGTACGTGAAAACTCCTTTAATCTCCCTGCTGACAGGGGGCTTTAAAATGTCATTTGCATCTACTTTGCATATGTGAAGGTTCGGCCCTTCCAATCGTGCGCCTCAGAAGCCGCCGCGCCGCCAACGTGTGCTGTATCCGAGCAGACAAACGTCCTACTGTATCTGAACCCTGCAACAATAGTACGGATGAGTTTTTTTCATTCTTGGGAACGCTGCCATCTTATCACGCTGAGGTCACCCCAATTGTCTTGTGTGTTGTACAATATAGCCCTTCAATTCTTTGGGTGGCGCTATCATGAAACCAATACAATTAGCCCCTGTCCTATGGAGCCCTGTCCAGGTCCTTTTAGGACTTGTCTCTCTGAGGGACCGGCCGGCATCAAACAATGATCAAATAATTCCCTCCCCCTCATCTATACATTGTGGTCACATCTATTTAGGGCGACTGCTTTTTGTTTGGCTTTTGACCTCACATGCTCGCCCTGCTGCGCCCGCTGACAGCCATGCAGCTTGAGTGTTAGCAGCCGGCATTCAGGCATGAGCTCAGGCTGACCGCCTTTATTCCAATGGGCAACACTAGCATCACCGAGGGCAAGACTGCCCTGGCAGTGGGAAGCACCTCCATTGCCAGGGGAAAAACTACCGTCTCCATGGGCAACTCCTCTATCTTCAGGGGAGTGACCACCACCTCCATGGGAGACTCCACCATCCAAAGGCAAAAGACGACCGTGGCTCTGGGACAGGCGAGTTTCAGCCGAGGAACCACCACCACATCGTTCCGTAAAGCCTTGATGCCCAAGCGCAGGGACACCTAGATGGAAAAGGCTGCCGGAGTTAGGAAAAAGACACCCAAGGCAGCCGAGCAGTCCAAAAAAGACTCTAACAATGAGTGGGAAACCACATTCTCGTCAAGCAAGACTTCCTTCACCAAAGGCAAGGTTTCAATTCTGAGGACTAAGTACGCCATCTCCTGGGGTAAATACTCTGTCTCCTGGAGCAGAACCACCGTAACTTTGGGCAACAGCAGCTTAGCGGTGGGCAAAACCTCAGTTACAAGAGGGGAGACCACGAGTTCTCTCACCACTCTGACATTCTCCCATGGGAACAAGTCTGTATCTGTGATCAAAACCACCCTCATCAGGGGCAAAGAGAGGCACAGCAACGTCTACTGGAATTTCCACACATGATTCCTGCACACAATTACAAACCCAAGGATATTTTTAATCTGGCCAGCGTTAAGCAGGTCAGTCGGTGTGGCACGATCATCGCCATCATCTCCGCTTTTGCGAAAGCGGATTCCCAAGTAAGAAAACACTACGTGAGTCGCCAATCTGGCTTCAACAGGAAGCCACGCTAATCAAACGTGTGTGATGAGATGACGGCTCATGGTGTGACTACTTAGCAGGGAGGGAAACATCTGTGTGGGACGTATGTGGAGACACAAGACAGAGTGTGTACTATTCCCTTGTGTATTGTGTATGTACTGTCAGCAACAAGTGAACATTTTTGATCTAAATATGGTATTTTTTTTGCATGCCAATGCTCTTTCTATAACTATTCTGCCACATATCCAAGAGGAAACAACTAGGAAACTGTAAAAGCTGGTTAGTGTAACGATGCTTATAAAGGTAACATGTCTCAACTCTGCTTGGCTTGACTGATTTGTGACTATTTGAGAGATATTCTATGATGCAAATGATATAAACTTTAAGAATTCAAGGCTTGAATCCATAACGACAATTGAAGGAGCTGCACTCATGCACCAAATGGAGGGGGGAAACAAAAGTACAGAAGAGGTGCAATCAAAGCCTGAACCGCATGTGGAGGACATGAACTCAGTCATCCTTCCGATTATGGTTTCTGACACAGCGCCGCTCATTTCATATAAGGTTTACACAGTTGTACACAGAGGCAACGTCTTACAATCAGAGGTCGTAGGGAACAATGGCTCAGAAGAAAGTGATGTCACCACAGAGTGCTCCCATTGCAACAATGCGCCCTTCAACTGTCCGGTGTCGTTGTAGAGATAGGACAATCGCTCCACTGTCCCATTCCCCCCCGGCTGCCACCTACGGCTGCCTCTGTCCATTCACAGGGACACATGGGTGGTATGTGGCCTTCCAGAGCCCACGTCCATCATCTCAACGAAAGCATTATACGACACGGGGGTCGTGCTATCCACGCTTAGCATTCTGGTACACTCCGGATCGCGGCTTACGATTATCCCACAGGGGACAGAGCAGGGTGCGCTTGCATGAGTGTGCGATGCTTCGAGTCGAGTGAGCCCCGAACCCCACCATCGAATCTGGGTAAGGAAGAGCATCGTCTCCTCAATGGGGAACACCAGCTTCACCGAGGGGAAGACGGCCTTAACCGTGGGCAACACCAGCATAAAGAGGGGCAAGAGCAAGCTTGCCATGGGGAACTCCTCCATCACCAGGGGCAAGAGCACGACATCTCTCGGCTCCTCCACCATCACCAGCGGGAAGACCAAGATCGCACTGGGCGGCGCCTCCTTCAGCAGAGGTTCCACCACCACCTCTTTTCGGAAAGCTATCCTCCCCAAACGCAAGACGCTCTAGATGAGAGGGTACCTCGTCCCGGGGTGGGGGGAATGGCACAAATTGGTACAAGAAAACAGCACCGTCACAGAGATTACACAGACACCACAACCGCATCTCCACAGGGTCTGTTCCAACTGAGAGCGAAAACTGGATTAAATCTACCTTTGGACCTTTGACTTGTTTTAGGGCTTGCCGGATTTATCAAGGAAACAGGTCAGTGGTATCTTAAGTCTACCTCCTCATTTTATCTATAAATTACCAAGTAGGTCAGTCAAGAGTCAAAGTTTTAGAGCCCTTCAAGACCGTCCTGCAAATTTGTGCATTAGTCCACCATGATACCACAAACAAGACTAATTCAACCATGCCATTTTAATGGAAAGCACAGATATACAAATGGAAAGCACAAAGATTTGCTTTAAAGTGTAGATGCTTCTTTGGCAAAGAAGTTCCTAAGTGACTGAAACATAATTTTATCTTCAATGACTGTCATTCCATATCAAACAGTGTGCCAAGGTCTTGGAAGAACACCAAGTGTCACCAATGGTTCTCAGTTCTCTATAAGGGAACCACTGGTAGATGTTAAATCTGTATGTTGATCCGAAGCTTTTAAAAGATGTTTGGCCTCTCATCCATGAGGCTTCTTCAGTTCATAAACCGGGACAAGACCAGCCACCACAAGAACTGAAGAAGCCTCCTAGATGAGAGGCGAAACGTCTTCAAGAAAGTTTCTTAAAGTCCAGTGGATTGATTTAACCAGCTTTGGCTATCCATGACCTGGATAAGTGATAACTTACACAGACATCTATATGTTGATGTTAAAGTGCCTGAACACCATGGAAAAGAAAGTTGCAGACCTCTCTGAGCAGCTGAATTGACAGAATTACCTCAAAACTCACTTATTTTGATCTGAGGGGGGAACTGCTAAAGCGCCTCAAACGTAAACGCAACAGCGACACGCTCTTGGTACGATTTGACACTGAAAAACAACTGCAGAGACATCCGACAAGAGTCTTTTGTGCCCCCAGCCTGGATTTCTGCCAAACCCACTCCCTGCTTTCTTTTAAATGCCCTCTTGTCCTCGTTTCTCACCTCTCTACTGTACTTTCAAGTATGTTTGATCCAGAGCGGACAAAACCATTTACAAGCACCAAATGTCAAACCGAAACGCACTTTAACTCCTTCAGCTTTCAAAAAAAACATTCCCTTGACCCTTTCCCTGTCTCTCCTTCTCCTCTTTCTGTCTTTCTCTCTAGTCTTGGCATAAAGAACAGGATCAGACGCCATAGGCGGACTCCTCACCGGCCACATTACGTAACCTTCAGGCCTGGACGGTTGGAGGAGACATCCCATCACGTAGTGGATCGACAGGAAAGGCCAAGATATAAGAGTGCTAAGAATGATCATTCAGGCCAATCTAAAATAGAGTTGCAAAACTTCATCGAGCAGTCCCCCCCAGCTACCTACTCCACCTCTCTGAAGCATCCAGGCAAAGTGTTTCATGGTTAGAGGAAGTGCAGAGGGACTAATAGTGTACAAGCAGAGAGGATGATGGGATGGGCAGCACAGAGAGTAAATCAGATGTCAGAACCTGACAGAGGGTTAAAATGAGGAGACAGGAGATGCTCCTGTTTGGACAAACCTTAAAAAAGAGCCGCAAATTAGCCTAGCTTTGAAAATGCTAAATAAGCTTGTAATAGCAAACGTTCTTCCAGTCATGTAGGATGAAATTATTCTGATTAATTCTTTGCAAATGGACCAGAGAGAGACGGAACACGAAAGACACCCACTTGCAGAAGCATATCCCTAAATATATGAATACGTAACGGCATTTACTCCAGAGCCACGCCCCAGAGCCACGCCCCTAACCATCTCACACCTGGGGCCAGACGCAGCACATGGCCACCCTCCCTACTTTCCCATCATGCTTCTTTTGTTTACAGGAAGCAGTGAAAGGGATTCAACCTCACATCAGACATATCAAGTCTCACTCATCTTATTTATGTTTCTGTAGGTTCGGCGTGTCCACAGCGACGACGCCCCCATCCTGGCAAGGAGAACGCCACGAGAGCGCTGCAAAATAGTAACCACCACAGCGCAGCATATGGCGGCCTCCGAAATAAATTGTGTGTTGTTTCCATTGGCTGAAGTAAGCCACGTTCAGATAAAACCTGTTTCTAGCGGCAGGTGTTCAGATAAGTTTAAAAGTTGCAGCAGTCCTTTCATTTCTTTATGTTTGCCACCTAACGCCTGTCCCATGAAGAAAAATGTGGTGAATATGTTTGATCAAGTTTGCTGTATATCAATTAAAAGGAAGCACGTCAATTTACTTTTTTTAAAAAGGACAGTTTCACTTTCTTACCCCTGAACAGACCCAGGAATCACTTTCCACAACAAAAAAAATGAATTATTGAGAATTGAACTAGTTAATCTCTGTGTGCTGATTGTACTTTAAACATGTATGATGTGACAGTGAGGTAAAAGGTCAAACTTTATGTATACACACATTTATTAGGGAAAACAAAGCGTACTAATCCAGCATTAACTGCTAAGCTAGCCTAGCCAGGCGGCGGTTGGATCCCGCCTGGCGAACCCCAACCCCCCAATTCAAGTCAAGTCTTCTCTTGGTGCAAAAATGAACAAAAACAAACGACAACCTGACTACTTGAATCAAGTCTGACCAGAAGAGCATCAAGAAAAAAGAAATGTTTTTTAAACAGGTCAGAAACATCATGAAAGAGGAGAGAGAGACTCGCCCAGAAGACATCGCCCTCCATCTGGACCGAATCAGATTGTCAGCTAATGGAGAGAATCTGTCGCAGGCGTTACTGACGGAAAGCCGTTTGACATTTATATGCGTCTCGTCTTGTGTGTTTTGTCTTTAAAACGCTTCAGTGACTTGAAAACACCATGTTTGTCGTGACTTTCGCTAATCTTTTCTGTGTCGTTAGTCCGTCGTGAGAACTCTTCTTTCTTTGCAAACCCGCTCTGTGTGACGTTGTATGTGTTCTCGTGCTTCACTGTAGATGGTCCCAAAAGGTACTGGAATAAAAACGTTTGATTGTGAGTCTGTTTGAAAGTCTTTTCTTTGTCTTCTAGTGGGAACAGATTGAGTTCTGACTGTCGTGTACCAGAAATGATCCTTTATGTTTATCAATCAAAAATTCTCATATTTCAGCATCATTCTAATGTTGCCCTCAGACACAGTTTTGTCCAGAAGAAACAATAAATTGATCAAGTTTAATAAATAAACAAGCTAAAGTATCAATTACTTTTAAGATGAAATTATATAGATTATAAAGTATTATATAGATTTTACGCTTCATCGATTTGATCATCTGAGATGAAGATGAGTTTATGGGTTTCCGGCCTTGAGCTCTCTTCACACGGTCGTAAATTCTTCCCATCAGCCCTCTGTGTACTGTATTGACCAAAGGGTGTGTGTGTGTGTGTGTGTGTGTGTGTGTGTGTGTGTGTGTGTGTGTGTGTGTGAAGGAGGAGGAGAGAGGGGATAAGGGGTCCTTCCCCTGCCCGAAATGCCCTTGTCCCACACAGACACTTAACCTGAAGGTAATGGAGGCTGGTGTTTGTTTTCTCTTCAGGCATTATTCTCATGTTATTATGAGGCTACATCATCATCATCATCATCATCATCATCATCATCATCATATTCACGGTCAGAATCAAGCAGGTGGCTCAACCTCCAGATATGACTCCAACGAGAGATTTAAAGTGGCAGAAAATATTTGATCTCTTTTATTATTATTATTATTATTATTATTATTATAAAAGGCATTAGAAGATGAGTCACGTGACATGATGCAAACATTTTAATGCTTTCTACATAAAGGTGTGACACAGGGACTCGTGAAGGTGAAAACACACCTGCTTCCAGTGTTTCTAAATTTTTTTGTGCACTATTTTTCATCTTTCTTTTTCTTTTTTTTATCCCCCTGCCATTTTTAAACCGCAGGATCAACGCATCCTTAAATAAATATCCTTCTCCGTGGGAATCTTCGTGAAATTCCACGCAGCTGCATTCACACAGCCTGCCGTCCGTGTCGTGATGCATACCTGCAGACCGTGATGAGGTTTTTTCGCTCCACGCCGACGCTCCGAGCAGACGCCTTCTTGGATGTCAGACCCATAGCCATTGCTGTCTGAATGCAGCCCGACTCCATCCAGCGGCGGCCCTGGGGCCTCTTCTGGATCCGTGTCCAGGCCAGGACCCCTCCCTGCCTGCCTGTGTCCTACAAACACCCGCTGTCCTCTGCGGGAAGCCGCGGATGCTACAGCCGGAGGTGGAGGACAAGAAAGCGGTGAGCAGGGTCGAGGTACCGATAATTAAATGCACGACTTCCGCTTATGCCTTTCAAATTAAAGTGTCCTTTACGTATTTTGGGCTTTCCCGTGTTAGTTGTCGAATCACGATACTTTTATTTCACATTGTACTTCCGCTTTTGCTCAGCATACGTCATGCCGTTCGTGACTTTTGTAAATAAAACTTTATTTATAAAACGTCAATTAAACATTTTGTATGCTGTTGAGGAAGATTTAGGAACGAAGCAGAATAAAAAGGAAAAAGATAATAAAATGATAATACAAACAGCAAAAAAAGAATGTTAGAAAGACAAATAATTATATAGAACTAATAATAATAATAATAATAATACAGTAATAATAATAATAATAATAACAATAATAATGATAATAATAATAATAATTATTATTATTGTTATTGTTATTATTATTATTATTATAACTGCAAAACACTACATGAATACATATTACATATTTATATGGTGTTCTGAAATGCCAAATTTATAAAATAAGAACTATCAAAAAAGTAAAAAGGGGGTTTAAGATACCAAACTATTGAACGTAATTATTCTCATATGAATATTGTGAATAAATCTTTCCATTAAATTACGAATAGCCAATAATATTAATTTATATAGCTTTATTTTTAATATGTGTAATAAATGACAGTACGTCATCAGTTGTGATTCTCCTCTTGACCAGCAGGAGGACACAGAGGGGCTCCTGCTACAAATCAGCCAGGGCGGCAGGTGGCGCTGTGGCACCGGAGATTATATATAATCTGAAAAGAAAGATGGCGGACTCAGAAGAACCCAAAGCGGGCCCTTGCACCTTTTTGTTCAAAAAAACAACCAAGAAGTTCTCCGGAAGAAAGAGGAAAGCAAGCGATAGCGACAAAGGTAACAGGTATTAAATTAGTAAATGTTCAATGTTTTCATGTCGGGAATCCGCTGTGGGTTTGTCAACGTTTCTGAGATATGAAACACGATTTACCTACAATTACTGACAGGGGTTCCTTCTTTTTTTTTAAATTGATCGGCTCCTTAATGTCGGAACTATCTAGCTTCTCACGTTAAATTGACGGAATTAGTCTGTCTTGATCCGCGGGATGTGTTCACTGTCGTCTGTGATAAACAGAGCTTCAGTAGTGCTACGTTCACGTCCCTTGGAATTTCGAGGATTAAATGTCTCTTCCACTGGTGGAGTACCCGAATCCGACCAAAGCTGTCAAAATGACATTCAATTCTTTTCTTTTTTTTCAGATGGCAACAGCGATGAGGACCAGAGCTCTGTGGTCAGGAAAGAAAAGAAAAACATTCGGGTCAACCCCATGATTCAAAGGGTACAATGATAATAATAATAAATAATAATAATAATGTAAAGTCAGTGAGGTAAATCTGATACGATGCTTCCTGGTTCAGACAAAAAAGGTGGAGAGAGACGCAGTATCTTCCAGTGAAAGTGAGGATGATAAAGAAGACAAGAAGATCACAGTCGCCTACAAATCCACACGCTCAGCGGTGAGTTGAGATTTTTATTTTGGTTTATTCTCCTGGCTGGTAAAATTTAATCATAAACAATTAACGTCCGAGCTACTACGTTGCACATGTTGTGAAGCCATAGAAAGTACAGCAGAAATTCTCACACCTCTCAATTCCTTCCCTCCCCCCTTCACAAATAGAAACCAGAGGGACCTGATGACATGGGTGCGACAGCAACATACGAGTTGGACACAGAGAGGGACAAAGATGCTCAGGCCATCTTTGAAAGGAGTCAGAAAATCCAGGAGGTTGGAGATTTCTTCATGTTTTTTTTATGTTACAGTCTGTGAGCACAATTAGGCGCCTCCTGATTACATTTGTTCTCCTTCTACAGGAACTCACAGGTAAAGAAGATGATAAAATCTACCGCGGCATCAACAACTACCAGAAGTTTATCAAGCCAAAAGACACCACAATGGGCAATGCCTCCTCTGGCATGGTCAGGTGAGCAGCAATGAGACACTCTTTAGTTATTACCGCTGACGTGATCAGTTATTGATGCGTTTTCGACCTTGTTGACAGGAAAGGACCAATCCGAGCACCCGAACACCTGAGAGCCACGGTGAGGTGGGATTACCAGCCGGACATCTGCAAGGATTACAAGGAGACTGGATTCTGTGGCTTTGGAGGTGGGTGTGAGACCCGCACCATTAAAATCACATTTCTTCTCATCACCTTGACCGTTCCTCTCTCCTGTTATCAGACAGCTGCAAATTCCTTCACGACAGATCCGACTACAAGCACGGCTGGCAGATCGAGAGGGAACTGGACGAGGGCCGATACGGAGTCAACGGTGAGTTCAGGGGCAGGAGGATTTCGGTGTTGCATGTCTTCATCGGCACGTCCTGAACACTGTGCTTTCTAGATGAGGAGAACTACGAGGTGAGCAGCGATGATGAGGATTTGCCCTTCAAGTGCTTCATCTGCAGGGAGTCCTTCAAGAATCCTATCATCACAAAGTAAATACCCCCCCCCCATCCTCTTCCCTCCAAAGCTTTAAGTCATGTGATAACTAAATGTTTCCTAGGTGCCGGCACTATTTTTGTGAAACTTGTGCCCTTCAGCACTACCGCAAGTCGAAGCGTTGCTACGTGTGCAACACGCAAACCAACGGCGTCTTCAACCCTGCTAAAGGTTAGCATGTTCTGTTGTCCTTTGAGGGAGGGGGAAACAAACATTCATCAATCACCTTTTAAATGTGTTTTATTCCAGAGTTGATGGCCAAGATGGAGAAACGTCAAGCTCTGTTAGAGCAGCCCCCGTCAGATGAGGAAGATTAGCGACGTCTGAACTCTTCCACCTTTCCTTTTAGTGTTTGTCTGTAAATTTGGAATAAAATCCGTTTTTATTGGCTAACAAACGTCTTTTCTTTAGCAGCATCAGGCTTACACATCAAATACAACAATGTTTATTGTTAAAAATCAAGCTTGACATTTGCAACACTTTCGCCCTCTTTTTTTAGAGAGACAAAAACAAGAAAGCACCGATGTAACATTCACGTTTGACGAGAGTAACAGAATTAAATTCGATGAAACACGTCTGAGCTCTGAGGGCTTCAGTAAACAGATGTGTGCTGAACGTCCGTGCAACCAAAGTGGAGCGTGAGGTGGGATTTACAGCGTGACGCCGGCACCAATACATGTGTACATGTGGTTCATGTTGGGTTGTGGTCTCACTCAGATGCTCTGAACGAGGTAGCGAGTCTCCTCTGAATGTTTAGCAGCAGCTTTCTGCTCATTCCGAGACTCCTGTTGTGTTTTTGTACGAGAATCTGTGCGTATCTGGACGACCAAAGCATGAGAGACGTGTCAAACAAGAGGCAGAACTGCTGGCTTTTAACCTCCGTCTCAGAACAGCAACACTCCTTAGTTTGATATCTGAGCTATTTACAGGGGGGACATTACAAAAGCAGATGGAGTCCCGTTTGCTGGGGGAGTTTCCAGTCTGAATCCTACAAGCGTCTCCACGCCGAGTTCTCCACCGTCAGAAGTCCCAGTCGTCGACCTCCAAGTGGCCGAGGCCCGACTCCAGGCTGGCCAGCCCGGAGGGGGACTCCTGCGGCGGGGGGCTCTCATAGCTGGTGATAGGTGACACGGGGCAAAGCAGCTCGGGTAACGCCTCCGAAGGCCGCCGTTTGATCTGAGGGTGATAAAAGGACCGACTAAGATTATTTACTGATGCAATGGTAACAGTATGAAATAACAGTATCTGACGCACCTGCTTGAAGAAGGGATGGCCGATGAGCGTGGAGGCAGACGGTCTGAAGGGACGCAAAGGGAAAACACTTGAGCTTTCAAACTTGAACAGTATCCACAGTAACGGCTACAGGAAGTGAAGCCCCACCTCTTCTCCGGGTCCCGCTGCAGACACAGCTCCACGAAGGCGTGAAAGTGTGGCGAGAACGTCCGGTTGTAGGGGTGTCCCGACGAGGACGACGGCTCTCCGTTGGAGTGGCGAACGCCTCCGGCTCCCGGACCCTCGCAGATCCCCGAGTCGGCGCCGGAACGAGACGGTTTGAGCGAGAGCTCCTCCGGCGGGATGGTGGTGGTGTCCAGCAGACACGGCACCGTCCCGTTTAGCTTCTCCAGCAGCATCTGTGGCAGCAGAGTGGGTGAGGGAAGACTTCCAGACGTAAGGTTTGGCTTTTATCGACACGTTCATACTACTGTTCGCCTCTGACCTGTGTGGCCGGCATGTCCTTGAAGGGCACGTGTCCATTGGCCAGCTCGCAGGCGGTGATGCCGAGGCTGTAGATGTCCGACCGAGAATCGTAGCCCTGAAGGTTCTGATGGGAAAAAAAAATCCAAGAATAAGTCAATTTTTTCCTCTATTTCACTTTAAAGAACTCCAAAAGCTGTACCTGCTGCAGCACCTCGGGGCTGAGCCAGGGCAGCACCTTGACGCCGTGCTGGGGGAAGTCGTGGACGACCTTTGCCCTCTGGCCGTGACGGATTAGACTGAAGATGCTCCTCAGACCCGACATGCACACCTGTCCGTCTGAGGAGATCAACACGTGGCCAGCCTTCACACTCCTACGGAATGGAACAGACAAGGAATTTTTCCTTTTATCCCTCAACTCGTCTACAATTTCTAGTTAAAGTTACAGGAAGTCTTCCTGAGAGAATTTCATGAACAAGCTTCACGGCGTTTGTTTACAGCACCGCCCCTGGAACAAGATCTCTTCCTTGCCCCCCACTATAATGACATTAGTCTGGCTTTCAGCAGGGAGTGTCACATGGTGTCTCCATCCTGATTACAGGATAATTACCGCCGGTAAACAGAATCGTGTCTTACCGGTGCACGTATCCCATGTGATGGATGTATTCAAGTGCTTTGAGCATCCCCAGCAAGATGTAGGCGATGGTCAGCTCGGTCATGCCGTCAGTGAAGTGTGTGCAGATCAGATCTCTGGCTGAGCCTGTAAGTCAAAACGCTGGTAAAGCGATACACACATCACATCTATTAAATCCAGTGAGATACCATGAGAGCACGTCTCACCATAAGCCATGAAGGGAGTGACGACCCACAGCTCATTTCCAGCTATAAAGACCGTCTTGTAGGGGAGGATACTGGGGTGATGAAACAGCTTCGACACATGGAGTTCATCCTGGGAGGGGGAGGAGAAGGTATTCACACCACATGATGTCAAGAAGGTAGAGAAAGGACAGACTTGAGACAAAAGGGGAGGCAGGAGAGCTGAGTCACAGTGGAATGATGGTCCCGTGCACACCTGCAGATAGGTGACCATGTCGTTCGTGCAGGACTCCAGGTCAATCCTCCTGATTGCCACATGCTCTCCGGTGGGTCTGTAGCGAGCCAGGTTCACCGTCAGCAAGTCGTCCAGCCCCCTCCCTGAGGCACAGACACAAGCTTCACTGCAACATGTTCTTATGTCACAGTCTTCCCTGGCTCTTATTTTACGTACCGATGACGGAGAGGAGCTCGTACGAGCCGCTGTCAGGGAGGAAGCTGCCCATCGCGTCCTGATGAGGGAAGGAGGTCAGACTCTCCTGGCTGTCCTCATGAGCCTGGAGATAAGTGGGGGGGGGGCAGAGAGAATGAAGACGTGTGTGGGTTAACGTGTTGAGGTACAGTTAAAAAGACGGTGACTAAAAGAGGGTGTGAGAACTGTTAGATCAGAGGTCAGTGTGTGTTAGTGCGGTACTCCAAAACCAGCCAACAGGAAATACTGTAAATCTAGTGAGTAGCATGTGGTTGAATTACCATCTGCTTCTACATTAATGTTAATATAAACAGAATACGTTTGGTCATACATAACCTAAGACATTGTGTTTGATAAAACTCCTGCATCATAAATATGAATGTAATATTCTGAATTATATTTTTACCAAAACAAAACCAAACTCGATAGTGAGGACTCCTGATTTCCATCTATTTATCGCCGTTCAAATGATGGAAATGGACAGATTGCAGAAGAAAGCTGTGGAAGCAAATGAAGACCAGCTGCTGGAATATTTGGATCGTTTCCATGGCGACCGAAATGAAAAATGAGAATAATTAAGGCTTCCTCAAGCGTAATTCTATGCTATGGGCCTCAGGATGAGAAGCTAACAGCTCTGACACTAGACTAGGTCCGTGTGTGGACAGTTCTGCAGATATGACGCACAGCTTTAGAGCTCTGACTTGAAACTGAAAGTCAAACACGCCACAGCGGTCGTGAGTGAAGGGAAACATCAGCCGCTGCTGACCCCATCCCGCAGCGTTACTGTGCAGATGCGATCACTCAGACAGGGTTGCCATGCATTGCTGAAGCTGAACGCATGGAACTCCATCCCTCTGCAAAAACATGGCTTTGCCGTCAGCACAGAGAGGCAGCTTCAAAAACGCAAACACACACTGAGAAAATGTGGCTTTCAGTGAGGCGACACTGAAACGAAAGCGGTTACCCACGTTAAAAGCACAGTGAACACGCAGAGGGGGCTAATTTTATCTAAGGGCAAAAAGCTCTATTTAAAATCTACTGCATCCCGGCTCCCCCCAACAGAAGCCCCGGTGAGGGAGGTGGGATCATCTGAGCTACAGGCGTGTGCAGCGTGTGTCACAACCTGTACACTCATGCATACGTTAATGTGCAAAAAGCTGCAGGATTCGTGGCTTCATCTACATATACTGTAAGTCTGTGTGCGCACACACACATGCATGCACGCACGGACGGACACAATTGGCAAATGGGGGGAGATGACAATGCAGTGACAGGAGTACCACACTTACTTTCCTGTGAGAGTGTCCCTGAGCTTGCTCTGGGGTAGAAAAACCACATCAATGACATAAAGAAACACACAACAAGAGAAGGATCTGAGTTTAGAGCAGCATCCAGAACAGAGAATGGGCAGAAGGATGGAGAACTTGATAAATTAGACCTTTGGCGGCGTCTGTCACTGAACTTTCAGATCACTGCCCACAAAATGTGATGCGTTATCATTATGGACTGTTTTTATTGAATTTATGGGACTACAAAGTGCTTACAACTGCACAAAAGGCCTAAAGGCTGAAACGGGAAGTAGCACGGTTTCATGTGCCATGTCAGCCTTTTGGTTTTTGTCTCCCACAACTATCCCAACTCAAGTGTCGCTATGACGCTCTCTCTGACACCAACTTAAGATTTCTAAATTGCAGCTCGCTGATTCTGCACCATTTCAGCAAATCCAGACATGCATGACAAATTTCATCGAGTTCTGAATGTACAATGAGAGTTGTGTGTGATAATCTGGATTAAGAAAATAGGCTCTGCAGATGTGCAGTCATTCGTCTGAGTAGAAGAAATCAAACTCTGAAGTTTGATGGCTTAAAATTTATAACATGCAGTCAGTTGATAACAATCTGAATCTGATAATCATATAATTAAAATGGTGTGAGCTCCACAAAACCAGGAATGCTCTCATTGCAACAATTTAGCAACGCCATATTTTAATAGAAAGGGATTAATTTAAATTTGGGTAAACTGCAAATGAAAATATCAAAAGCCAAAATCAAGCAGGGACATTGTTACATACCAGATGAATTACATTAACAATTCACTTATAATTTAATCAGAAGCCATTTTTTGGCACTAGCCTCTAAATAAATCAGTGCAGCAAAAGAATAACTCCATACAAAATGTACAGATATCTGACTGGACGACATCTGAAAGGCACTCAGAGTACAAAGCTTCAGTTACAACAAATGTCGTTGGTAATGATAACAAAATTAAGAAATGATTAAGGCAGGTTAACTAGTTTGTAGTATCTTGGATTGCATAGAACCTCACCTCCAAATAACTCTAAATCCCGCAGGCTCTCCACACTCAATTTCTCAGATACCCAACGCTGACAGTCAGAATGTAAATGACAGACATGGAGAAAAGAGAGAAAATGAAAGCAGGAATGAGAAAATGTGCCTTAGAAATAGAAATATACTTGAAAGGGTTGAACAGAAATGCTTCATGATGACTTTGTAGTTGTAAGATTTTTGTGTGAATGAGAAAGTCACAGACAACAAGATTTTCTAAATTATATTATTAAACATTCTTTGTTTGTAATCAAAGCTGGTTGCAAAGGCAAATGGATTTCTGTAAATAGATAAGGATATATAAAAATAGAACTTTATATTTTTGCCCTATATGGCTGCTTCTGAACAAATGCTGTAATAGATGTGATCCTTGGCTGATTCCCTCACAGATCTTCTAAGTAAAGGGTAACCATCAATAGAAAGATTAATTGTGAAATGTAAATTCAGGATCACATCTAATTCATGTTTTAGACACAGGTGTATAAGGCCAATTCCCAGGTCTTGAGCAAAGACGTGTAAAATAGGAGGAATCTAAAAAAAAACTTACAAGAAACGACATGGATCCTCTGTCGTGTGTTACACATAAAATGGTGAAAACATGTCCAAGGAATACCTGCGAAAAGAAGAAAAAAAAACTTGCTAACTTTGTGTTAAATACTGAGCTTGAAGCCAAATAATAACGGTAATAACGCGACAGCCAGTGCCATTACCTTCAAACGAAGTAATGTGGAGATGTGAGGAACAACAACGCCTAACTTGTAGCAGGTTTGTCACAAGCTGAACTCAATTCTGGCTAATGAGTAGCTAATGTTGACATGACGAAATGTAAAGCTAGCAACAATAAAATACCGTTAGCTTCGGCAGCTATCTTCACCTATTTTAACAACTATTACGTCTATTTTTCTGTTAGTGGCTTACCTATTTAATGTTTGATAAAATAATTCCTTCTTGAAGCGGTTTAATATTTATAACTTGTTTATATAGCCATCCTTTCCGGACGGATGTTTTTGGCAGGTCCCCACTACGCTTTTTGTTGGTGAGCGCCGTGTCGCGCATCAATGACGTCATGCAGAGAGGGAAAAGACTGAGCGCACACAAATGACGTATCCGTCGCTTGGTCTGCGGAAAACACAGTCGCCTCTACTGATATCGAAGACAGGTAAATACACGCTGTTTGCTCCCGTTAGAAAACTACAAATGGTTGCAGTTAAGGAACAATTAAAACACTAAGTGCGTGTTTTTCGGAATAGTAACCCAAAACAACTAAATCCGGATTGTCGCTTTCCTCGCACACCGCTACCTCGGCCTAACGTTGCGGCCTTGAGCTAATGCTATCAGGTTAATTCATAGCTATGAATGAAACACAATTTTTGACATAGCAACTTCATTCCCTCGTTATTATCCGTTCCTACTGCCATAAACTGCAAATAACTAACATTTTGTTGCCAACCGGCCTAGGCTAACACAACGGTAGTTCGCGTTCTCTCGATAATCCGACTACAATCATTCCTGATCAGTCTTTTCACTTTTAAACAAGCGCCTTAATGAACATACAGATAACTTATAAATGTTCCTTTTACGCTTCAACTGTACAACTTCTAAGATAGAAATAGCTAATAAATAACCTTTCATACATTCACAAGGCTAATGCTCGTCTGGGTTGTGTGTAGTTGTTGCAAATGGTGGAAAAATAATTATCACAATTATTACCACAACACACTCTAAAAAGACATGCCACCATTGTTCCATCCAGTTTTATGGTGATCCTGACTAAACTGACTAAAACAGTCCACATTGCTCTGGTTTCATGCCAAACCTTTCTGCTATTTTTCATCAAAATCACTCATGTAGATGATGCATAATAGACAGAAATGTTAGGGAGAAAAAAACATTCTTACTCTGTAAAAGACAAAAGCGTGAATCCACCTTTTTTCTCCGATCCTCTCTTCTTTTTACAGCGTAGCCATGAACTGGAACAAAGGTGGCCCGGGTGTGAAGCGAGGGTTTGGGTTTGGAGGATTTTCTCTTGCAGGGAAAAAAGAAGAGCCTCAACTCCCCTCGAGGGCTCACACAACATTTGGAGCGACAGGATCAAGTGGGGGATATGGAAAGAACCAGCAGCTTCCATCGTTCTACAAAATCGGAACAAAAAGAGCTAATTTTGATGAGGAAAATGCGTGAGTATTGCATCTGTTACACAGATCAGAGAGAAAGTTATCAGTATATGATGAGTTTTATGGTATTTGAGAACCAGAAAACATCTTTCCTGTCATGATTTTTGTTTTTTACCTCTACAAAGGTACTTTGAAGATGATGAAGAGGAGTCCAGCAGCAACGTGGATCTGCCATACATCCCAGCTGAAAACTCTCCCACACGGCAGCAGGTGCAGTCTGGTGGCGGTTCGGACAGCGAAGATGACCCACTGGATGCCTTCATGGCAGAAGTTGAAGTGAGACAAGAACTGTAATGAGACAAAAATGAAATTCAGGAGGTTTCCAAAAGGTTTTTCTTATGTTTTTTTTTACCCCCCTCCTCCAGGACCAAGCAGCCAAAGACATGAAGAAACTAGAAGAAAAGGAAAAGGAGAAAAAGGCTGCAAAGTAAGATTTGTATCTGCTCGTATTTTCGATTCTTAGACATTAACATTTTTCTATAGGTGCTTAGAATAAAATTTGGCCAAAATGAAAAAGAAATGCCCCAACTGTATCAAAACGATGTAAATGAAAGTGTAAACTATAAAATGACTGTTTTTAAAAAATTGTCTTCAAGAAATTATTTATTTGATTATTGACACAAAACATTGATGTGGCGCGTCAGTGTTTTTGCTCAATCGCATGAATCAGGTAAGGTTGAACTTAGTCAGAGTGGGATGTGGGCTGTCTTGGGTGTACGAACGAGCCGCAGGGAAGTTTTTTTTCTCCGCTTGTCATTTCAGGGGTATTCGTGATGACATTGAAGAAGAGGATGAACAAGTGAGTGAGCTCTCCATGGTTCTTCATTCACTACATGGTTAATCAGAGAGGTCTCCTTTAAACTGTTGTCTAATCTTTTATAATCTTCCCTCTATTTGACCATCCAGGTTGCATTTAGGATCCTTTTACTGGAGACGTTTTTATTGTGTAAATTATGTCTGTAGTAAGGAAGTGTTGCAGTGCATGTGTAATTGTCACTAGTAACAGGTACATCCATTATAAGTTACACCTCTAGTATGAATCTGATTACCTCTCGAGGCGTTTATTTTTTTTTTTCTCTGTGCTAGGCGGTAAACGGGATCGGTTTTTCACATGAACTGACGTTGTTCTCTGCAGGAAGCCTACTTCCGCTACATGGCAGAGAATCCCACAGCCGGGCTGACCCAGGACGATGAAGAGGAGGACATTGACTATGACAGTGATGGGAACCCGATCGCCTCTACCACTAAGAAAATAATCTTGCCGCTTCCTCCCATCGATCATTCTGAGGTGCAGTAAACAGACGTGATCGAGCACAAACAGATAAGCAGCATTGCCTCAGTATTGGAGGTTTTATTTTTGTTGCAATTGTTCTTTTATTTCTGTAGATCGATTATCCACCCTTTGAGAAGAACTTCTACAACGAGCACGAAGAGCTCAGCAGCCTGAATGGAACCCAAGTGTTGGAGTTGAGACATAAATTGAACTTACGGGTAATTAAATCTGTTTTCCTACAAAAGAACAATTTATGAAGTCCACACATCTCACTAGATAGCTTAGTTTCTCTTGTCTAAATAAAAAAATATATATAAAAAGTAAAGCCAAAGTGAATGTTGCAGTCTGAGTGTGTGATGTCACAAAACACAAGCCAGCCTTCAGAAAACTTTCCATATTACCTTGCGGAAAATTGGACAATGCTCTTCTGTCAGATTCTCTGTCCAAACAGGAAGCACCTCCACTCAATATGATGAATAAATAATATATTATTCAGTGCGCTTCTAGCTGTAGTGGATGAGGAAAGAATCTCCAGAGGCGCTGGGCTGAATCATGACTAAACTGTTGTGGCCATCACAGTTATTGATCTGCAGGATTTATTTGTGTCTTCTGCAGGTATCTGGCGCCGCCCCTCCAAAACCCTGCACTAGTTTCGCTCACTTCAGCTTCGATGAACAGCTCATGCACCAAATCCGCAAGTCGGAGTACACTCAGCCCACACCGATTCAGTGCCAGGTATGGAGCAAGATCATTGTTGAGATTATTGCCAAATAATTGAGTGTGCTCTTTCTTCAAGTAAATATGGAGAATCTGTTGTTTTAGGGTGTGCCCATAGCTCTGTCTGGACGTGACATGATTGGCATCGCAAAAACCGGTAGTGGTAAAACTGCAGCTTTTATCTGGCCCATGCTGGTTCACATCATGGATCAGAAGGAGCTAGAGGCTGGAGAAGGGCCCATTGCCGTCATCGTGTGTCCCACCAGGGAGCTTTGTCAGCAGGTAACACACAGGAAAGCACAACTCAGGCTTTGTGGATGTCTCAATGATACCTTTTTACATTACATTACATCATAAAGTAAGATTTTTCACTGGTATGTGTCACTGAAATTGTCTTCCAGATTCATGCCGAGTGTAAGCGCTTTGGGAAAGCCTACTCGTTGCGTTCTGTGGCCGTGTATGGAGGAGGCAGCATGTGGGAGCAGGCTAAAGCTTTGCAGGAGGGAGCTGAGATCGTGGTGTGCACGCCGGTAAGAGACGAGTCGCAAAGAAGAAACGTCATGCTCCGCCGACAGAGCGGGAGTAAGATTTGTTCTATTTCCGTGTGTTCACACAGGGTCGACTGATCGACCACGTTAAAAAGAAGGCGACCTCCCTGCAGAGAGTGTCCTACCTGGTGTTCGATGAGGCTGACCGCATGTTTGACATGGGCTTCGGTGGGTCGACGTCGTCGATGCTTCAGCGAACACGTTTGATTTCTTTTAGCCGCCCCTGTCGCTCATTTATTTGTCTTCCCCCATTCCAGAATATCAGGTTCGATCTATCGCCAGCCACGTTCGCCCGGACAGACAGAGTGAGTGTTTTTCATCAGTAATGAGACAATAATTCGTTTCCCGAAATCACAAAACTCCTATGGATTTTTCAAATTTTAAATATGATTTCCTTCGCAGCCCTTCTGTTCAGCGCTACTTTCCGAAAGAAGATTGAGAGGCTGGCGAGGGACATCTTGGTGGATCCTATTCGTGTGGTGCAGGGCGACATCGGAGAGGTGCGTAAGCAGCATCAGAAAGAACACGTGACCATATAAGAACCTTTTTTTTTTTTTTTTTACAGCTGTAGCTGCACACAAGAGACGCGAATTTGTTCAAACACATTTTCAGTTCCTGTTTTGTGTTTTCATCTCTTTCTTGTGATCAGGCCAACGAGGATGTGACCCAGGTGGTGGAGCTGCTTCACACCGGGGCGGATAAGTGGAACTGGCTGACCCGCCGGCTGGTGGAGTTCAGCTCCTCCGGCTCGGTCCTCATCTTCGTCACCAAGAAGGCAAACTGTGAGGAGCTGGCGACCAACCTGACCCAAGAGGGCTACAGCCTGGGCGTCCTGCACGGAGACATGGACCAGAGCGAGAGGAACAAAGTCATCACCGACTTCAAGAAGAAGAACACGCCGGTCCTGGTGGCCACTGATGTTGCCGGTGAGTACGAGAAGAGGAAGTGAGAAAAACGAGAGCGGTTTCCAACCGAACTACTTATCCCCCTG
Source organism: Antennarius striatus (assembly GCF_040054535.1). Classification (NCBI taxonomy): domain Eukaryota; kingdom Metazoa; phylum Chordata; class Actinopteri; order Lophiiformes; family Antennariidae; genus Antennarius; species Antennarius striatus. The sequence goes on from NC_090791.1 coordinate 3,112,101, forward strand.
CCTTTTCTTTTTCAGCTCGCGGTCTGGACATCCCATCCATTCGGACGGTGGTGAACTACGACGTCGCGCGGGACATCGACACCCACACGCACAGGATTGGTCGAACAGGTCGCGCCGGCGAGAAGGGCGTGGCTTACACGCTCCTCACCAGCAAAGACACCACATTCGCCGGCGACCTCGTCAGAAATCTGGAGGGAGCGAATCAGGGCGTTTCCAAGGAGCTGATGGATTTAGCAATGCAGGTTAGATAGATAAATACTGAGCAGGTGTGTGTTTGTTTTTAGGAGTGGATGTTATAAACACTGTTTTTTTTTTTGTTTACCCAGAATCCCTGGTTCAGAAAGTCCAGATTCAAGGGCGGTAAGGGGAAGAGGCTGAATATTGGCGGAGGTGGTCTTGGTTATAAAGAGAGACCGGGCCTGGGGGCTGAAAGCTCTGTGAGTCACACGGCTTTTTATCATTTCATCAGAATTAGTACACATTATGAAATACAAAAAAAAAAATTTGCAGAGAACAACTTCTAACTTTTGAGGAGAGAAATATGAACATGTCTGTGTTGTCTTTGCAGGATCGCAGCAGCAGCAGTTTGTTTTCTTCCAGTAGCTTTGAAGGATACAGCAAACCAACCACCGGCGCTCTGGGAGATCGCATGTCTGCGATGAAACAAGCATTCCAGGTAGACGTCCACCCATCTGTCCATTCTGCTGCGATGATTATACGGTTTCTTGTCTTCAGTTTCACAGTTGATTTATCGAAAATAATAATTTTGTTCTTGTAAATAGAGAAAGGAATTTTTTAAAAGTCTAAAATTGTTGTTTTTGTTCTAGGCTCAGTATAAGAGTCACTTTGTGGCTGCGTCCAGCGGTCCTCCAAAGCTCAGCGCTAAGGCCAGCAGCACGTCGGGCTGGACGAGCGCCGGCAGCCTGAGCTCCGTGCCGACGGAGTCGCCCAACAGCGTGGAGCGGTCGCAGAGCATCCACATGTCCATACCCGGCTTCACCAGCGCTGGCTCCTTGAGCTCAGTGGTCCCAAGTCAGACCAACCCCCAGCTCAGCTACCCCCCACCGGCCCCTCCCCCGCAGAGAGACGGATCGAGGGACAGACACGGGGAAGACCGCGGGCGCCACGGAGACGGCCACCATCGCCACAGCGACAGGAGTGAAAGAAGCGACAGACACGGCGGAGAGGACCGCTACGGAGACCGGGATCGCCATGGAGACCGGGATCGTGAACGTGACCGCGACCGGGATCGCCACAGCAGCAGCAGCAGCCGCCACAGCGACAGTCGCAACGGAGACGGGAGCAGGCGGGACAGAGAAGATCGCAGGAGCGAGAGGGACGGGGGTGACAGGGGGAGTGGGGAGGGGAGGGACAGAGGAGACGATAGCTTCGCTGTTCCCGAACCTCCCAAACGTAGAAAGAGCAGGTGGGACAACTAAAGACGGCATCGGTAGAACAGTAGACAAGATGAACTTGTGTCAGAAAAGCGAATCACAGGCTGACAGCGCAGAGTGACCATAGGGAAGACGTTGTGGACTTTGTGTCTGGATGGTTAGGGCCCCGTGATACGGTCAGGGACCCCGCAGCGTGTCACACAGATCAGCACAAGCAGCTCAGAGACAGCCACTGTAAATACACCATCCAGACTGCTGCTGTCGGCCTGAAGGGTCGAGCGTTTGGAGCCAGAATGAATCCTACTGTCTTTAATCAGTTCAAAGTTAGGCTGTGTCGGTCGTCGTCCTCTCTTCTCTCACTGAACTCCAGACATGCTTACAAATCTTTCGCGTTATTTTATATTTTTTGCCAGGTGTGCTCGTGTGTTTGCATATCGTCAATCTGCAAAGCTAACCGTTTGATTATTGAAATCGATTCGTCAGTCGTGTACGACTCAGACGTGTTGCTGTTCTCGTGTCCCATATCAAAGGTTTAGTGAAAGTGCCTCTTGGCATTTAGTGTGTCTATGCTTTTGAAATGTTTTACAAGAAGTTGACTTTGTTTGTAAAAGAGGAATTTCATGTGTTCATTCACACAAAGTTTTGATTAAAAAATATTTGGGGTTCTACTTTTGTATCTGCTTTCATTGAGCTATTAGAAACGGATGTGGCTAACAATAATAGCATTGATATATAATTACAAAATTAGTCAGGATCCCCATCATGGGTGCATTTCATTCTAGACTGACAGAGAAGTTTAAGATGTCTCCGTTAACTGTGAGAAATATATACATTTATAAAAGCAAACAGTTATATAAAGAAAAAATATAAAAATAAACCAATGTAAAATCAATGGCAGATGTTTACTTCAGGTGTGATGGGAAAAAGTAATTTTAGTTGCTTCAGGTAGATTTATTCTCTGCTTAATTACATTACTGTTCTATTAATTTTCATTTTGTTAATCATCAAAAACAATCCATAAAAAGAACTTTAAAAATTCTGAGAATGAAAACTTGTACAATTAACTTTACATTAAAGCCTTTACATCAAAGACATGCCTTACGGCGTAAACCGACTTTACTTTCACTGCTTGAACCACAAACAATACAACTCCTAGTTATGTCACCTTTAAACTACGTCAATGAATCTTAGCGAGGAGACATTCTTACGACAAAACGTCAACGACATCCTGGTTCCATTCGTAGCTGACATATTTCCGACTGCCCCTGAAGGCATCACAAACACATGGCGACCAATCGCGTGCGACGTCCTGCCGAAGAGAGAAAAAAAAACGTTCTCTTGAAAATAGAGACGAGAAGCGACGCGGAGAGGACAGATTCACCGGCAGCGAAGCCGACGTTCCGCAGACCGTCCAGCGAAGTGAATGAGCGAGAAAGCCTCTCCCTCCAGCCGCCGACTGAACCGCATTATCCGCCGGGGTGTTTGAGACCAGCAGCCCAGATGGTGAGTGCTTTCCTGCGGCTGTTAGCGCCGTGTGCGTCCGCAGCCTCCCCTCCCTCCGCGGCTCAGCCTCTTTTTGTCAGATGAGGTGAGGTGATGACGGCCGAATGTTTAGCCGGCATCCAGATGGAAGCATAAATATCAGGTGTAAACACGTTATTAATGAAGTTATTATAAATTATTAAAGATGTTTTGTGTATTCCTGAGGTTTAAATGCCGCCACTGTGTTTCCCAAAATGCTAGCCGTGCACTGTTTTAATGGGGGGAGCTAGCTTACCGGCTAATTACTATCATCCAACAAGGTGATATAAAGCCACTGATTTAAGAGTGACGTTTACACTAATATTATAGGTAAATTAAGATATTTTTAAAATAAATCATCTTAAAAATTACATCTTTTCTCTATATCAGTTTTTTTTCTTACATTAAATGTATTTATTAAATCATTTCTTTAATGCTAACAATAAGAAAAACTTCACCTGGGCTTTAAAGCTACTTGTTTCTGCATGTGTGTGTGTGTGTGTGTGTGTGTGTGTGTGTGTGTGTGTGTGTGTGTGTGTGTGTGTGTGTGTGTGTGTGTGTGTGTGTGTGTGTGTGTGTTAAATCCACGGATCTCCATTCTGGTATTCAAGGATGAGATCCCTCTAAACCGGGATGCTCATCCAGGATAAGATGTTTGCATAATTGAGTCTCCAAAACCCTGCTGTGCTCTAAATCAGGAATAGTTGGAATCCAGACTCATGGATTCACCTCCAGCTGCTGAGGGATACCAAAAAATTAAGTGATGAAGCTTTGAATTCATCATTAACTCTACCCAAAGTAAAAGAAAGCATGTTTTGGGGCTCGATTCAAATGTCTACCCTGTGTTTTTCCTGTTGAGCAGTTCACAAACTGCTCTGTGGTCCTGTTTAAAACCACATTCTACTCATCCAAGGAACCACATACCCGACAGTCTGTCATTACACCCTTGGCATATGGCGACGGGGCTTAAGTAAGTATATGGTCATTTTAATTTCCTGCCACCATCAGTCGGCTTTTGGACTGTAATTTCAGTCGACGGCATGGCTTTGACACCCCGCTCCGCCGGCTGGTTTGTGGTTTGATTCATTTCCAAAAAAAAGAGAACAAATAGTGCAGATTTAGACAAAGCTGCACCATATGCTCTTCTGTCAAACAATCACCATTACCAACAAAAAAAACCCTTCCCTGTCAGAAGTGCCATATGTTAGGAGAGTGTATTTTCCTTTTGTCAGATGTGCTGGAAGTAGGTCGCAGCAAAAATGGACGGACAAATAGTTTTAAGGGCTTGCATGCCTGTCCTGTTCTCATTCCCAGGTATTTATGGTTTTAACTGTTAGGACTTGCTTTGAAAATGAAAGAGAGTCGGACTTTGCCTTTGCACCCCTGCAAAAATCAGTCATGTGAAGAAGAGATCATTACTTTCCAGTCTTCAAACGAATGTCTTATTACCAACCTGACATGTAATTACAGCACCACATAAACCGTTCAGCTGTTAATCATTTAGTTTCCTTTTGAGGGGTATAAAAATCCGACTGAAAATTCTGCGTTGGAGGTTCGTCTGCTGATCGATCAATGATCAACCAGCGCAGCAACAAATTCGTGTCACACATGTCAGAAGCTGCTGAGTCGTTTTACAGCCGACAGGATGGTCAAGGTTTTTTTTTTACGATACTCTACCCGAACTTTTTTAGCTGACAGTTGTTTGAATCTTGTTTTAACAGCAGTGCCCTTGTGACTGTTGAATGTAGGTTATCTGGTTTGAAATGACTGCAGGCCAGACGTTTAGAATTTCTCACAGTATCATCAGTCAATAATGAACGTCCTCTGGGGTCCTTAGGGCTCTGAGGGAACAGTCTGCATTTAATCCTAGGAAATGAGACCTCACGGAGAAAAACATCTGCGAGATTCCTTCACCTTTGGAAGGGGATGGAATATTTGTTGAGCAGTGTTTTTGAAGATGGGACGGGACACGTTATCCCGAATTCCAGTCCCCGAGGAGGATCTGGTTGTGAAATGAGTCCTTGATAACATCTGATCGTTTGTAGCCCTCCAGGCTGTTCTTTTTCCACCAACAACGCACATGCGGTCGTGTTAACACAGGTCTTCAACGCATTCTTTTACAGGCAGGTTTTATGCTTTTCTACCTCACAGTAGTTTCTGAAAGGCCTCTCAGAAATGATCAGCGCATGTCTTTTATTTATTTTTTATTATTTTCACATTTTTAAAAGGCTGCAGACCATCTTCGAATCATTGAATGGCAAAGAAAAAATGAGGTTTCTGATGGTCTTGAAAGTTTTTAAATCATCTAAACCTATTGCTGGATTCATTCACGTTTAAAATAGCTGTACTTTCACCCTACTTATATAAATCCTTAAAAGGTTTAGACTGGATTTGAACAGCCTCCCCAGACAAGAAGTAAATAAAACAAATGCCAGTCTCTCAGCTGACTGGAGACACATTTGATGACCCGTGCTTCCACAAACAGAAAGTGTCAGTCTGCGTGCGGGAAGGTCCAAAACAGGAAGTGAGGTCGTTGCTGACCGGATGCTCTGCAGACAGGTGTGCTAAACCTGAACCTGTGTCATCACTCGGTCTTCAGTTTAAAGCTGACGGATGGGATGTTTCTGTTGCTTAAGGATCGGGTTCTTCACATTTAGTTCTGGTGTTTTCCACTCTGCTGTCTGAAATGTTTCTAAAAATATGGAATGTGAGAGTGGGAGCCTCGATTTGGATTAATGATAGCAGGCGTTTGTTAACATAACGCCTGCCTTCCCTTCTAGGGGCCTGTTGCAGGGAAACAAGCGCCGCGGCGTGAGTTCAGTGACGTTCTGGGTGACGCAGGACGAGGGCTGGGAGTTTTAAAAAAAACCCAACACATTCATATCGATAAAGATGATCGTTTTTTTTAGTCACTTTCCCTCCGTGGATGCTTTTTCTTCTTGGATATATCATAAATGATTCGACAATGACGATGTTCAATATCCGTCCAGCGGCGTCAGAAAGGAGGAAGACCTGATCGGTTCATCAAACAGCCATAAAACACCGCCACAGAGGAGAGGAAAAACCTCATCCTGTGGATCCATTAAATCCAACTCATTGGCTCCTCGCCAGAGGCTAGAAAGCTGATTGATGATCCATCTCAGGATGTACTCGTCCTCCTTCACTGGAGAGTCATGTGACATGCATGCATTCTGAAAACTTTGAATACTTCCTCCCTTCTGAACTCGAACTTTGCCCCCGTAACAATCTTGCAGAGCTGTTGTAAGAGCTCTAAACGGCTGTGATCTACATCAGCTGATCGCTCGTGTAAACACTGAGATTCAGACGAGAGGGGTCTGCTTTGTGGTTTAGACGCCCGTCTGGCGTCCGTAACGGCGAAACACTTACGACTGTTTTGAAGTTGCGTGCTTTCTAAATGACATCCTCAGATTCCCTGCATCTTTACAACTTTTCCTGATTGTGACAGGAAACGGACGCCCGTGGAGTTCGTTTATCTCCCCTCCCACGTGGGTGGTCCGTGGATCTTCAGTGTAGATGAGGATACACAAATAAAATAAAACTCGTCTTTGTTCTGCTCAGAACTAAAGAGGAATTCCAGTGTTTATTCTAAGCTAAACATCCCAGCTGTTGGCCGTGAATTCTTTGCATCTACGCCATCTTAAACAAACTCAAAGCGAGGAGGAGAACTCGCCGCTCTCTCGCCGAGCTTCCTGGCTTGATGCACAATGAAAACACAAACACACCCAACTATTCAAGCTCAGGTGTGATTTTAAAAAGGAGCAGCAGCATTTGACGGATTCTTACCCTGAGGTAAGACTTGATTCGGGCACTCATTGTTGGACTTTAAACAGACCAACGAGGGATTGTTTGCGCCCACTTCTTGAGACAAAACTCGGCTGACTCGCGCTGCTACTGACAGAGGAAGCCTGATGTGTCATAATAGCTTCCTGCCACACTGAAGCAGACGGGTAGCGATGGAGACTCATGTACATATAAGGGAAGAAAGATGGCAAAGAATTATCTGAAGTCTTCCAAGAATCCTGTGGAACACATGCCTACCCCTGATGCGCTAACTTGTCTTTACAAAACAAGGCAGGTCTGGGCCTTTGCGTGGATTTCTTGCCCTTTTTGGGCTACATTAGTTTCCTAATTTTGCACAAGAGAGACCCCGACCCTCTGAAGTAAACCATCTCTGACTATAAAGAGGTTTCACACATTCAAACATCAAGTTTTCTTTGAGACATATAATTTAGAAAAAGGTCAAATTCTTCTTAGATCATCAGGAAGCCGTCCAGCGTGCATCCTGCTAGATAACCGGCGGCTTGTGATCCGTCTGCTCGGCGGCAGGAACGTTTACTGAGCTCAAGACGGGCAGCTGTGATGCAAATGCATCTACAGGAAGTTGCCTGGTCTCGCTGTTAATGAGCCAATTGTTTCTAAAGCATCCGGTTCTCATCAACGCAGACAACACCCTAGTATTTCACTCAGACTGCTAGCTAGTTCTGCTTTGGTCTCTCCTACACACCTTGGTTGGATGCTGCGGTTCGTAAAAATAAAGAACTCGTAGAGAAACATGGGATATAGTGTTTGGCAGAGAGGTGGTATCTTTCTTGACCTTCTGGAGACACAACCAGAGCAAACATCACGGTCTCCTTTTATAGGTATTCTCGCCACGTACACCCAACAACCAATCAGCCCTCTCCAAAGACATGTTCACACGATGGACGTCGTTCCATCGCCGTAGGGTCGTCAGTCGCGGACGAGTCCAACAGTAACAGACCTGCCAAGCGTCTCCTTCTCTTTGCAGCTCTGGTTGAACCCCCATCCGACCCCCACCCCCACGTGTTCCTCCAGCCAAGTGGCCTTATATAATAGGGTTTTAGCAGAGTCTGCTTTGGACTTTCCCCCCCCTCCCAGCTAAACAGAGACTGCCCTTCTTCGTTGCACACTGGCTTGCTCAGGCCTCCAGTGTGACTGTTTCATCTCTCAGACAGCTTCAGGTTGTGGACGTTTGCAATACCCAAAAGAGCAGAGGGAGTCATTAACTAGTACTGCATCATTAACTAGCACTGCATCATTAACTAGTACCCCGTGACCTCCCCCAGGTGAAGAACATGCAGCTTTTTCCTCATTTCTTAACCTTTTGACAGCCTGAAGGGACGTTTTCTGGTTTCTCACATCATTATGAGCAAACTGTAATTACCTGACTAAAGCAGAGACACCCTCAGCATACAAGGAAATAACTGAAGGTGACACATCCGATTGTCGAACTGCTGAAATAAAGCATCACGACTACGCAGTGGAAGTTGGAGTGATTATAAATAAACTGTCAGAAAGAGATTTTATGTGTCTTGAGGTTTCTGGAAGACCGGTTCTAAGCTGTATTGCTATGTTGAGGGCAGCGTCCCACGGCTCGGCCCACATGACCAGACAGAAGGCACCTGATCCTCTCCCTGGGGTGCAAAGAGACAGATGGAGCACAAAGGAGGGGGGAGGTGGGGTTGGTAACAGAGATCACACTGACGATGTTAACGCCAGCAAAGGTACTGACGGCACAACGACACCTACATCAGCGCTTTGTTTTTGTTTTGTTTTTCAAATGTTCGTGTGAAGTTCAGATTCCCTTCCAGCGTTTGTTGTGTCCCTGGAGGGAATGACAAGAGAATCCACACGCAATAACGACATTTAAATGTTTGCTTTTGTTTCTGTGTGCAGGAAACCAGTAGCACCACAGATGAGAAACCTGTCCAGCGATCTAAGGTAAACACACATTGGTTTTTTTCCTTCCCTTCCTTCGTTTTCTCTGTTCATCCGCCTGCGTCACGATGACCGATTGTCCTTCCGTTGACGTCAGAGGAGTCTCTATCGACTTGCGATGCCTGGATCATAGCCTGCGTGCATCTGGCAGTAATAAAAATGAATATCTTTTGTGTTCAGTCCTTCAGTGTGAAGACCCAAACTGAAGTGTGCGCATCATGCGAGAAGGTGGTCTACCCCATGGAGAGATTGGTTGTCGCCGAGGACCAGATCTTCCATTCATCGTGCTTCTGCTGCAAGCACTGCAACACCAAACTCAGGTAACGTATCCACGCCCCCTCTTCACCGATTTCACCGGACCGACTCAAAACTGCAAACGAGGGTTTTCTCTCGTCCCTCTCTCTGCAGCCTTGGCAGCTTCGCAGCTCTCCAGGGTGAGTTCTACTGTAAACCCCACTTCAAGCAGCTGTTCAAGAGCAAAGGCAACTACGACGAAGGCTTCGGACGCAAACAGCACAAAGAGCTCTGGAACAAGGAGACAGAAAACACAACAAAGACTGCGTAATCGCGTCTACTTGCGCCCCGTCCTCCGATACGTCACCATGAACATGTGCCCCGCCAGCCGGGGCAGTGTGAAGTCACCTGTGTGCTCATTTGCTTTTTAAATCCCATTAGAACAGAAAGATGCACAAAGAGGGAGGACATGACTGGCCAATCATGATTACACATCCTATATTTTGGGATTTTGTTTTATTGCTGCCTATATTTCTTTATTTTCTTGTCGGGAATCGGTAGTTGATTGTGACCAAAAGCCTTCTCCGGTATTGGGAGTGTTATCAAGTCACTTTTATCATTTTTTAAAATTTATTATTTTATCATTTTTTAATTAATTTGCACCCTTAACTGTGTGCTCCGGCGAAATATCAGAGGGTTAAATGCGCGTTCACCTTTTTGCAGTAGAGCATACACTCAGGTCAATTTGCACCCTTTTTTTTTTTGTTTTAAAGTGCATAATTTCCTTTCATATTAACAAAACACAAATCAGAATAATATTCCTCAGTAATGTGACTTTGCTGTCAGATTGTCAGGTTTCATATATTTGAGGAACAAACAGGGTTCAGAGTACTGTAAAATAACACGTCAACCGCTCACCTCTGCTGTTTTCATTCGATGGATTTTAATCGTTTCATCGCCTCATCCTGCGGTTTCTCACCCATCACTTCAAGTCTTATCTTTGCATGTTGGGATGTCTGGGTGTTAATAGCCTTATGGTGTGACTGTATCAATCCTATGTGTTGTGAATGAAGCGCTGGAGTTTGCGTTAAGATCGGCGAGTCGAGGCGCTCTGAGCTTTCACCGTTTTGAATTTAATATCGGTTTGTGTTTTTGTATATTTGTATATAGAGCTGTCGTTTGTGGTTAGTGAACATTCCCCGCCACGTTGTAGTCTCGTCTCGCACGTCACCAACAGACAGGATGCTGACGATCACAGGGAATCCGAGGCCTTGCTCGTGAACATCCTCGCCCCGTGAAGAAGTCTGTCTTGCTGTATTTTATTCCACTCCATCATTTGGAGGTGAAGACTTCCACTCATCTCCTGTGTCACTAGATAAATATGTCTTAACAGCTGGACCTATTTCTTAGTATTAAACTCACGGGTTGGAGGAGGGTTTGCTCCTGCATGTTGCATGCTCACCTCATTGCGGAGCGCCCCCTAGTGGGGGAAAGCGTGAACGAGAGGTAAACTCAACGTAGCCTTTTTTCAAAGTTTGCAGTATGTTTGCTGCACTCCAGACACTTTTTTTTAATACGGTATTCCAACATCTAAAATAAATCCGACAAGGTTTTCGCCTTTGTATTTCATTCTACTACCAGAATGATTCCAAAGCCCTTCAGTGAACTCATTTTAGAAAACGTCTGCTTACTGCTGAGACTTGAATGACACTTGAATGTCACAAAGTAGCTTTTGTGACCGAAAGATTACTGTGAATTTGAACACCCTGTGCAGAACGGAGAGCTCAACTCAAACTGATGGACATCTGCTACTTTTACAAAAAAAAAATACAAGCCTTAGAAATAAATAACCGAACATTTAGTCCTTTTAAAATAAATGTCCTGATTATGCCTTTCCAAAAAACCTCCAGACTCTTAAACACATTTAATTCAACCAGCAGCCATTTACCCATTCAACTACATTTTTGATTATGTGTAAAGGTGTGTATTTTATGTTTTTCAGTCCACTGGATCAATGAGAATGCTTTAAAATCCAGATTAATGCATCTACAAACGCCGTCTGTTCGCAGTTTGCCAAGGTACAGCTACAGAATTTGTAAACTGAGATTGAACAGAGCAGACATGGTACATAATGCACTGGTGACAGGTGGCTGAGGTGAATGACCCCATTTTTAAGGTTTTAAATGTCACGCCTGTGAGTCATTTCATTTTTGTGCTTAACTTGACGTGGAGTTGCTTTCCAATGTTGTTGTCAGAGATGTTTTAAATGTACACATGGAAAATGTATCCTGTATTACAGACTTGACCTGCGGATTGAGGTGGCCTTACAGCTAAAGAACATGTGGACTGTGTGTGCAGTCTCTCTCTCCTCACCCCACCCCTCTATCTCGTTCTCTCCCCCCCTGTATTTCTTATTTGTGGTATGAAAGTAACATTTTAAAATGTAAGCGCCCCCTTTCTACGCCAATACACAAAATCATTTTGTGCATTTCTTGTTTTTATCATTTTTTACATGCTTTTTGGAGAAAAAAAATAAAAAGCTGGTGTCAATTTAATACTTTTTGTGTTTCTTTATTCGAAATATTGAATTTCCACGTAGATTTTTTTTTTTTAATGCACCTGCGTCTTTACCTTTTGGGTTATTTCACTTTACTCTCTTAGTACATATTTTAATGTGGAAATTATTTTGTAAGAGATTGAATACTTTAAAAAAAATAAACAAATCCAAAACATAAATATGTAATAAATAAATTCTTAAAAATCCCCGCAGGGAATTGTTTTGTAATTATTATTTTTACTACCTTTTTATAGCTGTATTTTTCCATTGACTTATATATTTGTAAAAATACATATGTAAAATACGTCAGTACTCACTAATTACGACTTCAAGCGGAAGTAATTTGCATTTAATAGCATAACATGTCCTCACAAAACTCCCGATTTTACTTTAGTTCCTGAACGCAGCATTAACCTGAACGACGTCACAGTTGCGCCGCCCCTCTAATAATATTGTGCGCGCTCCCGCTCGGAGACTTCGACCGAGTAGCAGCGCGTTCGCGCAGATGCTCGGCGCTAATTTAGTTTGGTAATCGGAAATCCCCTGGGAATAAATCCATGTTATCACGAATGTGAGGAGGACGGACGGTCTGGCAGGAGGAAAACCCGGCTGCCGCTCCGGAGCGCAGTTTCCTGGACTTATTGGAAGCATAAAATCGGGTTCCGGTTGGAGATATTTTTCTGTCAGGAAGTTTGACGCGTTCGGTTGGGAGGTTATTTCTTTTGCTTACTTTGTTTTGGGTTATTTTTTTTTGGGGGGGGGGGGAGTTGCGGACTAACAGGAGACAAGAAGGAAAGGATAATTTTGGAATTCTATTGGAATCTAATTGAAAAATCCTGCGTGAAGTGTTCATATGGATGCCTTTAACACGGACGAACTAAATGATGTTTGTATGCATATTTCAAATTTGCAGCTCGATGAATTAAATTAAGGGAATCCGGGTACCTCCGTTAGAGACGGTCGGACTCCAACCTTCGCAACGCGGGGAAGGAAAATCTGCAAACTTAGCAGGAAGAGAGGCAATCAGAATCACGGAAATCGGTGGGTCCTTTCCTCTGGTGAGCTGACACTCACTAATGGGTTTTACGCACACCGAGTCGGTATTGTTCCAGCCTGTTCGGTAGCTGCCCCCCCCCCCCCCGACCCCGACCCCAACCCCCCCCCCCATATAACCCGGTTATGGGATGCAGCTTCAACATCCAGCGTGACCTCTGTGAATATTTTGGAAATTCCAGTTTTCCAAAGACCCGACGCGGGGCTGAAGTTTACGCGTGGAGAGGTGTGATGTAGGATTTTCCACACAGCTGGCAGGTGTGTGTGTGTGTGTGTGTGTGTGTGTGTGTGTTTTTTGTTTTGTTTTTTTATAAACCTGGAAACTCGTTTTCGCGCGTGTTTTCGTTTTTTTTTGTTTTTTTTTTCCGTTTGAAGAAGAGCTTTTTCTCACCTGGCGGGGAGGGGGCTGGGTGGGTGTCAGCCCCGCTATGACGCCCCCACACTCACTCTCACACCCGGCGTGACTGAGGCCCCCGATGGATCTGAGCGACGTCATCTTCGTCTCGAGACACCTGTAAACAGGGTTTTGCTGCACGCGGGGAAAACCTGGACCGAGATCCCCCCGCGACAGGTGAGAGCTGCACACGTGACCATGTTGACAGGTAGCTGTGGGGGGTGGGAGCCAAATGTTGGTCTTCTGCTAGAAAAGGAATTTAAAGTGTATAATTCTGGAATTATTAATGTAAAAATTAAAGCAAAATTAGTTTTGTTTCACCTGTCGAGGAATTCACTCACCTGTTCAGGAGGAAAAAATGCTTCATCTAAACTTGACAGAAAGAAATAAAACCATTTTTGTGACTTTATCCACTTTTCTGACAATCTATAATTCTGGTTTTGGTCACTTTTATTCATATCACACGTAATCAAAGTTACATGGAGGCACTTTCCAAGAAGAGCTGGTCTAGCCCAACCCTTTATTCCCAACAATCCAGAACTTGGCGATCGCAGGAAAGAAAAATTACCCTTGAACAGGTAGAAACTTCAAGCAGGTCCAATACTCAATGTGGACCTAGCCTCTGCTTCTATATTTGGGGATGAGATAGATGGAGAGACAATTGATGGACTCTGTGAACTACCCATTCAATCACCTGACCGGGACCGGATAGAGATTTGAATCTCATTGCACGAAGTGTTGAAACACGACAAAGAACATTTGCGAATCCGGCCAAGGAAAGCACCGGCGATTTGTCGAGATTGCAATATTTAGATGTGGTGGGTTGCTGTGTGCTGAGAAACACATGTGCACCTGAAACAGGAGAGATGTGGTGCCAGGGGATTTTGCAGTGCAGAACCGAGTCCAGATGCAACTCGGGCCAAAGACGGAGTCAGAACCGAGGCTGGGAAAAACAGCCTCAGACTAAACACCTCTTACAGCAGACAGAGAGGAGAAAGGGGGAGTGAAATCCATGTAAATCCTGCTAGTCCTAGAAATGTGATACAAGGAAAATAAAGCGGGCACAGCTGACCGGACTGCTGAAACAGTCTCTTTCGCCGTTGAATTCCCAGCATTCCGCTATAGAAGTAATTAAAATCAGGAGAAGCAAGAGAGAGGGAAGTTAATCCCGACTAATAGAGTCCGTTGTTGCATTGACGAGCTCTGGAGGTGCACAGTGCCAGACTTCTCTCCAGATTCAGAATCATTACTCCTCTTTTTTTTTTCCAGCATGCTTTTGTAGACAGAGCGAAGATAAAAGAGTGGATTGCACAGCTCATAAACTCTGTGTTATTTAATACCGTATAAAATGGCATAAGCACACTGCTGGAAGGATCCAAGGACAAAAGTCTTTTGGCATCTACTCCGCTGGCAGGGGAACATGAAGGGGAACATGGTAACGCTCCACCAACCACAGACGGACATGCTCGGCATTCCTGTGGGTGATTATTACCCAGAAATCCGCGGATTCAATGAGTGGCCTCAGGTGCCAGCACTGCGTATTTCTTATTCGCCGCGTTTTCTTCTCAGACAGCCTTCTGAATATGCAAAACTATCCTCCGAAAGACCGTCTCAGACTTCTGTCTGACGCTGCTCAACCAGGGCTGTGGTATTTTTCTCTGTCCTGTTACTTTTGGCCGCCGTTTCTTTGTAGATTCAGGTTAGATTCAGGCTCACCACAGAACCGATACACCAATCGACCCGCTACAGAAAATACCTGATCATCCAATTATTGGGAATGTACCACTACCAACGCTTCCTAAGAAGACAAAGAAGCCAGATGTGGCGTATCCATATCTATTAGTCCCCATCATTCACATCACAGCTGGTTGTCTTATCAGCTTTTTAGCAACGCAACTTCAAGTTAATACCATCCCAAGACTTTCAAGCAGTGATGGATGCCAGTTTTAAAAGGGAAACCTCTCCGGTACCCAATCAAATTTGACCTCTCAGAAGAAGAAATGTCAGATCTCGGGGTAAAAACAGCTGATCTTTATCTGTTTCATGCTTTTCTACAGCTGTAAATAAAAGTCTGCGTTTATAGACCTCAATGTAGGAGCGCGTTTGTTTCTCCTTTGTTCAATTAGTGCAAATTCAATGGTTTATTGGTACAAATTGGGGGGAAATCCTCTCCATTGAAGGAAATGCCTCAGTTTATAATGCTGTTGACGCCTTTGACGGAATTCTGCTAGCCCTGCTGGCATCAACAATGGAGTGGCTGCAGCTTGTGTGCAATCAGAAGACTGGACCCGGTAGATGTTTAAAGTAAAGAGATCCTCGTAAAAACATCCTTCCCTTACGCGCTAGACCGACAAATATCCTTCACACGCTGGTCGTTTTATTGGCTGAGGTACTCGAGACCTTGTTGACCCGTCTGACTCCGGACACGCAAAGGCATTGGTTCTACCGCACCTGTTTCACAGGTACAAGTCTTGTTTTTGTCGTTTACAGACTGCGGGTGAGATAACACAACAGAGACGAGTTTCCGAAGACCACCTACGCCGGCATCACCGCCATGAGTAAGTCTTTTAAACTCAACGTCAAAGACGGTTGCCTCGCAGCGTGAAATAAAAGCAGACTCACACTCACGAGGACGAGGTCTCTACCCCCAGACACCGACGGGCGAGGGATCGCTTTTCAACACCGGGGAAACGGGGGTCTGGTTCTGTCTGCTGCCCCCAGGGGCCCTTGTGATGTCTGTCCAAGCTACACAAAGGGGAATATTTTCTCTTCGTGAGCTCGTCCTGCCAAGACGGAGCTTGCCCCGAGATCAAACGTGGGAATAGGCATATCGAAAACACGGCCGTCCTCCACCCCCCCACCCCACCCCCGTCACAGGATAGTCTCCATATGGCTGCAGTTAGAGACGACTGACTCAATGTCTGCGCGCTTTCACTCGTCTGTCACAATCAGACCATCCGTTTTCCCAGCCGGCATCCCAATCGAGTAATTTTTTTTTTGTCCTCTTCAGATGAGAGACAGGCTCTCCACTCCATCATGAAGGACCTGGTCGCCCTCCAGATGACGCGCCGCCAGCCAGCGTCGTCGTACGACAGCGGAAAACCCAAGACGCCGCCACAGGCCAACAGACAGGTGCGCCTTTTAAAGCCACGGGTTTCGGATTCGTGGCGGTCTGATCAATCGGTTTGGACGCGAGCCGCAGCCCAAACATCTCGTTCCCGCTTGTCGACACAGATCAGATTTGTTTCAGCGGCGAGATCCCAAAACGCAAAGCTCGGACAAATGTTTCCTGTCAAATCGGAGTCTGCCAAATTACCAGAACACGAACTGAAATAAGTTAAATAAATGAAAGTTTGACGCTCGTCTCTGCAGCTTTTCTGCTCTCAGCGTGAATGGCGCTGAGCCTAGCAACCGCCTCTTGACTACGGCTCTGTTGACCATAAAAATACAATTTTTGGACTTCACTATGAGAATAAAAATAAAATAGAATAAAGAAAACTTAATTTCACATCAGCCGTGCAGCTTTATTGTTTTTTCCTCCCCCCCTTATCCCCCCAGCCCACACAGTTAGCTCATTTAGCATAATGATAGATGGATTCCCAAGATAGCCACCCACCGCTGTGCCACTGCTGCATCTGAAATATATTATATCCAGTTATTTCCAACCTCTTCGCTTAAAATATATTCTAAGTGGTGTGGAAAAGGAGCTGGTGGCCCACCCACCCTCACTCTGCACCGCAGCCACAGAGATCACCCCCCAGGGGACGCAGCATCTCCATCATTTTCCTTCCTTTATTACTTATTCTGGACTTGGGTGAAAGTTTTTTTTAATTTCCCTCAACGACGTTGGAGCGGGGTGATTCGCGTGGACGTTTACGTTTATTATGATGCATTATTGTAATAGATGACCTCATCTGGTCCCTTTTCTGTTTCCTCCCCACCCCCCTCACCCCATCAGGATGACGTCAGGATAAAGTTTGAGTTCTCAGGCGAGAGGAGGTGAGTTGGACGTTTTACACGCACACATGTGACGTTTGAACACGTCTGGTCACGTGTTTTAGTTCATGAGAAAGGGGGGGGGGGGGTGCATCTCTGAGTCGAACGCAGCTCCGGCTCTTAATTCAGGACTGGTATGTGAGCTGGAGACTGGAAGGGGAAAGGACTGTGGTTAGCTCCTGGCTGCCAGCACCAACCTCAAATATGTAAGGTGCTCCTGGAGGAATCTGCGCTCGCTGAAAGGCAGCAGTTCGTCGGTTTAGTTTGCACATGTGCGGGTCAGAAGGAGCTTCCTTCGACGCTTGTAAAAAAGCGCTAATAGCCCGTCTTAATTCCTTATTTTATTTTATTTTTTTAACGCAAAGGATCCTGATGTTTGGACGACCGGTGCAGTTTGAGGAAGTTCATCAGAAAGTGAAGGCCATCTTCGGCCAGCAGCTGGACCTGCATTACATGAACAACGAGGTAACGTGTGCTGCCAACGTTTCCTCCGCGGTATCTGGATGGTTGGGGGTTTTTTTTGTTTTGTTTTTCCGTCGAGTGAAAATACGTCTGCACGCGTTGGCGACGTGTGTGTCCATACGTATGAACAGTAATCCCTCGCTTTATTCGCGCTTCAAGTCGTAAGGCTTCACCGCATCGCGGATTCTTAGTAGGTAGTCACGTGATACCGCACGCGCATTTTATTGGCTGACAGCATCCGCGTGTGCGCTGCGTTCCTCCTGCGACTTTTCTTTTTAATACAAAAGCGCTTTAAAGAGTGTGAGAAAAGGTAATACAGATGTTTTTAAATTGCAGTAAATAATAAAATAGTTTGTCGCTACATTGCGGAATTTTGTTTTTTGCTGGTGGTCCTGGCGCGCGTTAACCACGAGTGATTACGGCGATTTTATGATTGTTTGGGAAAAGAGAAAGGAGCGTTTAGTTCAGCGTCATTCTGATTTAGATGTATGCACGTGTCCTGTTTGTTTGTTTATTTGTTTGTGTTGTTTCCCCGGCAGCTGTCCATCCCGCTGCGCAGTCAGGACGAGCTGGACAAGGCCATCCAACTGCTGGACCGGAGCTCCAACATGAAGAGCATCAAGATGCTCCTGCTGTCCCAGGAGAAGAAAGTGAGACGGACGTCAACGCCGTTTCTCCTCCGGTTTGCCGACGCGACGTTCAATCACGTTCTCCTCTTCCCCCCCCCCCCTTCCTTCCTACAGGCCTCCTCCCCCTCCCACCACAGCCCCTGTAAGCAGGTGAGGATCAAGTCCTCTCAGTCCACCGGAGACGTCAGCACCGTGTTCCAGTCCTCCGAGCCCAGGGGGCGCCACCTGTCGACAGGTAACTTGACTCTAATCCTGATTCATGTGCAGAAACAAACTTCACACACTCCTTAAAAGGAAACACATATAAACAGGATTTATTCATTTATTTTTCTAAACCTTTTGTTATTTACTCCTATCTTGTGGCCACGCCCCTTCTTTTCACGACCTCAGTTAGCCTGGCCGCCGCTCTCCCTCTTTGAGCAATGGGCCCTCATCCTTTTCCTGTTCGCCATCGCTGGACGATGCCTGCTGGACGGCAGCCAATCAGATTACAGAGTGCTATTAGTGTGGCGGACCAGTGGCCTGGTTTATGATGAGCTTTTGTTTTTTGTTTTTTTTAATGCTTTCCCTGGAGCGGCGAGTTCAGATCTGGACGCCATAAATATCTAAATATTACAAGAGGCTCTCAGCCGTCAAAAAGCAACGAACAATTTGAGCCGATGTTGTTGTTGCTTTCTCAGAAGAAGAAGAAGAAGAAGAAACAAGTGACGCTGGAAAGTTGTTGTAAATTAAATTTGGTCTATCTAATCCGGTCCCAGGCTCTCAGAACACGGGGCGCAGCTCGCCGCCACCCGGCTACGTACCCGAACGGCAGCAGAGGATCGCTCGCCAAGGCTCCTACACCAGCATCAACAGCGAGGGGGAGTTCATCCCGGAGACCAGCGATCAGTGTGTGAGTCATCGCTTCAGCGTCGACACCTCCGAAGAGGAATCATGTGACGCGTTTAGCATCTCACATGACCTAGAAACAAATTTTCCATCTCCGACAGATGCTGGATCCGTGGAGCAGCGCAGAAAACTCCGTCTCTGGGAGCTGCCAATCTCTGGACAGCAACTCGGACAGGTGATTAGCTCCGCCCCATACCTGCAACTCATTTGAGATCATTTCCTGGTTCCTGCGACTCCGCCCACTGATGCTCCTTCCTCCCCTCGCAGCCCCTCGCTGAGGAAGTCCCGGATGCACCGAGCCAAGAGTTACCCCGATCATCGTCAGGAGGGCTCAGGTGAGGGCGAGCACACCTGAGGAAACACGATGAGAGAGGAAACCGCTTGGGAGCAACAGGAAGTGGAACATGAAGATAAATAAAGTCGTGTTGTCGTGGTTTTTTTCCAATCCAGACCGGGAGAATCACGTGTACGACCGGGTGGCGGGGAAAGGAGGCACCTACCCTCGCCGTTACCACGTCTCCCTGCACCACAAGGATCACAGCGAAGGTCGAACCTGCTTCCCCGTGTTTCTCTCACCACCCCCCCCTCGTCGTCACGCCGCCATTTTCACCTCCCTGTCCCGTTCTCTTTCAGGCCGGCGAACGTTTCCGCGGATCCGCCGCCCCCAGGGGAACCTCTTCACTCTGGTGCCGTCGCGCCGCTCGCTCAGCGGCAGCGAAGAGAGTCTGGGCAGCTGGCAGCTGGTGGACGTCCAGGGCAGACTCCGCCCCCAAGACCGCGCCGTCACGCATAAATGTGAGTGCATTTTTCACGCAATGCAGTTGTAAGGATGACTCTTCCGCCAGTTCATCAACGATTGGTTTCCAGCTCCCGGCGCGCCGATGACGTGGCGGCGGGGGAAGCTCCTCGGCCAGGGGGCGTTCGGGCGGGTCTACCTGTGTTACGACGTCGACACCGGGAGGGAACTGGCTGCCAAGCAAGTCCAGTTCGATCCCGAGAGTCCCGAGACCAGCAAGGTAAGACGTTCACACCCAGACTTCCTCTTTTCTGTTGCTGCCACTTCCTGTCAAAGATATTAATAGATTATTGGTGATCAGGGTGTTTTTTTTGTCTCCTCTGGTGGTAAAATAAAGAATGAACGACGTCTTTTCCTCCTCACTTCCTTCCAGCCACAACTTTTCAGACACATCGGACACCGAAGGAAAATAATCCGTCTGTGGGAAGCGGATTTATTTACTCAGACGTGTGTGGAAGAGGTTAAACCTCATTTAATGGCTTTTCCTGTCTCGTACAAAGAAAACAAGCACCTTCACTTCCTGTATCTCCCTCTCCCCGTCTCTCTCTCTCGCCGTTGTGACCTCGTCCTCTGAGGTAAACACAGGAACTCTTTTTGGGGAAGTGGCGACGTTCATTTTGCTCTCAGGTTTCGCTTTTGCCGGACTTCACATGCAACGGCGAATGGCGGCGTGTTGACGGCGCTCGGCGGCATTTCTTTTCTGGATTATGATGGAGAAGTGACGAAGATGAGGACTGTCATGTGTGATTCCTCCAAGTATTTTTTTTTTTTTTGTCTCTGCAGGAGGTCAGTGCTCTGGAGTGTGAAATCCAGTTGCTGAAAAATCTGCACCACGAGCGAATCGTTCAGTACTACGGCTGTCTGAGGGACCGCAACGACAAGACCCTCACCATTTTCATGGAGTACATGCCGGGGGTCAGTCCCAGCAGCTACAAGCCTAGGAATTGTTTTTTGAGTTGGGTGTTGTCTGCACAGGTGTAACGATCCTACTTTCCAGGGTTCGGTCAAAGACCAGCTGAAGGCTTACGGAGCGCTGACGGAAAACGTGACCCGGAAGTACACCAGGCAGATCCTGGAGGGCATGTCCTACCTGCACAGCAACATGATTGTGCACAGGGACATCAAAGGTACTCGAGATGCTGAAATTACAGAAAGTAGAGAATCGTCGCCGCTCTGAGGTAAAATTCCGACCCCCTGTGCCGTTTCGCCTCTGATCCATAGGCGCCAACATCCTGCGGGACTCCGCCGGCAACGTGAAGCTCGGAGATTTCGGTGCCAGCAAGCGTCTGCAGACCATCTGCATGTCTGGAACCGGGATCTGCTCGGTGACCGGCACCCCCTACTGGATGAGCCCGGAAGTGATCAGTGGGGAGGGTTACGGGAGGAAGGCCGACGTCTGGTGAGGCTTGACTTTTTCTTTTCCCAATCTGGCTTTCACAATCTGATTGGATGCTATCCTGGCCAGAATAGTGATCTGATTGGCTGAAAGCCACTCAGACAGGTTGTAACAGAGGTTGGTATGTTCTAATCCCAGGCTGGAGGGCTGGTACCTCTAGACGGGGTAGATTTGTGTGAACATTTGCACTCAAAACATTCTTTCAGTGTCAAGCAGCTGCGTTGTTTTAACCAGTGCTTGTTTCAGCTTGTTAGACGACTTAACTAAAGTAAAAACTTTTCTTTCTTTTTTTTTTTTTTTTTACAGGAGCCTCGGATGTACGGTTGTGGAGATGCTGACAGAAAAGCCCCCGTGGGCCGAATACGAGGCCATGGCGGCCATATTCAAAATCGCCACCCAGCCCACCAACCCTCTGCTGCCCTCCCACACGTCCGACCAGGCGCGGGAATTCATGAGTTGCATTTTCGTGGAGGCCAAACAAAGGCCGAGCGCCGAGGAGCTGCTCCGACATCCCTTCTCGCAGATTCTTTGCTGAAATTTCTTCCGGTTTCCGAACTTGAAACCACAGAAGTGCCTCAGAGGAATCTGTCGCCTCCAGCAGTGCTTCAAGAAGACGATGTCTTTTCTTATAAATTCCAATCGTAACAGTTTGACAACGGCAAAAAGAAAAAAAAACGCTGCCTAGAAAATCAACACCTTTAAATGCTTTTCCGGTCTTCTCCACCAGGGGGAGACAAAACCCAGATTTGTGGTGGGTTGATGAAGCCCTCCCATGTCGGTATCATGCAGGTCATACACCAGTTGTGTCTTCAAAAATTATCCTCTCCCGTGTTTACATTCTTCTGCCGGGCATGTATGATAATTTTTTTTTTTTACGGAAGTCGTCAAGCGTCGGGCACACAAACGTTTAGCAGAACAACTATTTTAAGCTACAGCAGGCCTATAGACAAGGAATATCCAGTGTTGAACAGGACTGTTTCTGTCTCGCTTCTGTCTCGCTCTGTAACTCATTCAAAAGCTATTTGTGACGCATGCTTAAGTCAGAGGTCGTGAGGTCACGCTGAGGTTCAACAGACAAGCAGCTGAGGAAGCGGCCCGATAGAATTGTACGAGAAGCACAAATCATCATCACAAGTATTTAGGATGAAGATGATGATAAGCTGGATCTGTGTCTTTAACCTCAGTCGTGTCTTACCTTCTTCCTCCTCTCGCTCTGCAGACGACATAACGCTAAGACCTCCGCATCCGTTAGCGTGTTAATGTGAAGTTTTGTTTTGTTTTTTCCTTTTTCTTGGTTTCGAGATGCAAACTAAAGATCTTCATCGTGTGGAGGCGATCTTCCTGTTCACGTCTGGCCCGAACATCCCTGTCATAGAGATAAATGTTTAAATCAGATGCACTTTTATGTCAATTAACGTTTTTTTCTCAAATCAGATTTTTTTTTTACTTCAAATGTGAAAATCGCCTCATTTTTTTTATTTATATCCCCACGTGTCCATTCCAATTAGATTTTATAAGCAAATGTATATGTATAAATATATTTTTTATATCTCGACTGTGTCAGATCCAATGATACTAGCAGGACTTTGTCGTTTAGAAGCAGCTGGTTTTGCAGAAATTAATGCATTTCGGGGATTTATAGTTGGAAAAAACGGGCGTAAAGTGAACCCGGGCTGATGGGGTGAACGGAACGAGTTTTCCGCTTGCATCATTTGACCTTTTGACCCATTGCAGCCGTCGTGAAAGAAAACGCTGCACAGCTGAGCTCCAAGACGACCAGAATCGGAACCGGTTTCCTTTTCGACCCGAACGACGAGTTTGTTTATCCCAGGGTTCAGAAATAAAACAAGCATTGGGTGGTTTTGTGGGTTTAGGGCTTTCTGCTGCTTTCAGGCCATCAGTCGGAGACGTTTTCCTCAAGGCAGCTAAAATCATAACGTTAATTTACAGAACCCTGTGATAAGCAAACGAATAAAACTAGATGTGTAGAGATCTATGTAAATATACGATGATGTATCTCGACAGGACTTGCAGTGCGAGGTCCGATATATCAAATTTATTTTACAGCCGGGGGGGGGGGGGGGGGGACGGTGTGTGTTCGATGACGGTGTGTATGCAGTGTGTATGCTGCGTATCTATGTCGTGGCTTTGCTCCAAAACAAATAAAGTGTTGGGGGGTTTTTTTAAATTTAAAAAACTGCTTCATGTCGTGAATCTCATCTCCTCACCCTTTCACTCTTTCTCTCATCCCGTGAGGAAAAGAAGGAGACGGGACGCAGGAAAGACGGACACGAGGTCTTTTTTTTTCTCGAGTTGGCGTGAGACAGAGATGTTTTATTCTTCACAGGATTACTGCCTTTTATGATTTGTTTTATCTTGTTTTTTTCCCCCCTGTCTCGTGACTGACAGGATGCAGAGAAAAACAACTTATCATATTAACGGTTTATTGAAAAGCAGAAACCAGTATTGTAGTTATTAATTCTCTGATGTTTCAGAAATAGAAACACCAGTTTTGAGTATTTTTATCCTGACTTCAACATGTGGCTGCTTCAAACATCAAGCAGAAATCTGAATTTCTGAAAACATTTCAGTGAATTTGATCCCCCCCCACTCCCACCCCAACCCCCTCTGCTGCAGTGCTGTTTGCTTCATCCGGGCCCCCTGAATTCTTGCTGACAGGCAGACTGGAGCCTGAAGCGTTCCTCTGCCTGCACCCCCCCTTTTGTGGCCGCCGCTCTGTTTTGGGCCCGGTGGTGCTGAGTCATAATCGGGACTGTCTGCCCCAGTTAAGCCCCCACCACCACCCCCACCAACACACACACACAAACACACATACAGATTGTAATCACTGGCTTTTTCCCATGAGGCTTTGCTGGTTCAGGATCACCGAAGCCTGCAGCTGTGTTGTGGTCGTGATGAAGCGTTTCAGAATTTAAAATTTTAATACAGGCAAACCTTGGTTTCCGCTGTTCGAATAGCGATTTGTTCGAATTCTAAATACATTTTTCCCATTACAAATAATGTAAATGGTCTTAAACTGTTCCAAGACGCTAGAAAACGGTAATTTCGTAATGTCATTTATATATCAAAATTGTATAGTAATGAAATATATCAAAGAAATGTAAAAGAAAGAAGCAAACGCGAGAAAGAGAAAGAAAAAACATCGACGTCATGTTTTCTCTCGACTTTTCTCGCCTTTTGGCGGTGAGAGAAAAAGGCGTTTGTTTCGCGTTCGACTTTCAAATTTTGTTCGGCTTCTAAGACAGAAAAATTACGAATTTTTTGATCGAATTCCGATTGGTTCGATGTCTAAAGCGTTCGAAAAACCAAGGTTTGCTCGCATTTCTGCGTTAGGTTACGTACAGGATCAGAATACTTCCTCTACCTCTACATGCAAAAATTCCCCATAATGGCACAAGTTCATTCATTTGACGGAATTTGGATTCCCTGACAGATTTGCGTTGAGCGAAAACCGACTTATCAATTAATAAATCCTGTGATTAATGTGTTTTAGTGAGTCAAAGCTTGAGGTAAGCATTACTCTTCCAGATTAAAGCCTGTTCTTTATTAGCTTGCACCCTGTCGGGGGGAATCGGGGCCTTGAAGCGGCGATGGGGACGTATTTCAGGCTGGACTCTGTTTGGTTTCCATTAAGATTCAAGCCGACACTCTTTTGTCCGTGTGAGTTCTCCTGATGTCAGACACATGAATCAGCAGTTGGGACCCGGATTTTTTTTAAATTTTTTTAGTAACTCCAGCAGCATCTCCGTGGATGTTTAATGTTTGGTAGATATTACCTCAGTGACCACATCTGAGGCAACCGCCGGTACCTTTCTAAAGCATCCAAGGAGCTGGAAAAAAAAATTCCCCTAGTGATGCAACCTTAGAATAAATCCCGAGCGGTGGAACCTTTGAAATCAACAAATGTCTGCCAGACTTACAGTCTATCAACACAGACCGATTAGAATTCAACACACTTTCTTGTTGTTTTCCTTCCTTTATTTCCCCAGCATTCAGTCACCACATAGTAGAGTCATACTGGGCTTTATTTACCGTCTCCCAGTACGGACTGGCTTCCACTCCCTGTGATTTTATGACCCAAAAACAAAGAGGTCCTTTATGTCTCTTTGCTTGATGTGGGTTTTAGCACCTGTTGGAACGCCACGGCCGAACAGCTACGCCGCTGTTTCTACGACTTTTTAGCTTCGCGAAAGAAAAATTTGGTAATCATTCATGAGGGGGGAATAATGGGGACGTATCAATCTTTTTATTTCCCCCTCAGGGATGTACACCTTAGAAGAAGAGCATTGAGTTTGCGGCGATCCCCACAAATCCAGAGGCCTGGCAAAGATCAGCTGAAGAGTTCTAACACAGCGGGGCCTCCTGGTTGTCAAGGTGACGCGTGAAAATGGTTTTGTAACTCGGTTTCAGGTCACCCCCCCACCCCCACCCCCGGAGTTCAGATTAGGTCGTCCCTTCCCTCCCAAACATCCCACTCCTCCTCCTCCTCCTCCTCGCCACCATTCCTCTGAGGTTGGCGCCAACGGGACGTCTAATAACCTGCCGTCCCGCTGGAGACTGGCATTATTCACGTCTTCTCTGTAAACGACAACAAAATTAAAGTTTTCCGATCAATTCCAAACTCAGAA